>NC_053131.1:24489107-24792107 GCF_010015445.1 Perca fluviatilis | reverse complement strand
TAAATCTAGAAATAAAATCTAAGCCAGAAGGCAAATTACTACAATTTGTATTCTGTGGTCTAAAGTACAGTATCTGGATACATATCACGCAGAAAACAGGATCCACCTTGGAGCAGAAGCCTACTGACACAAGATGAATACATGACTCTGCAGATCACAGATGCCTACTGAAACACTGTTAAGCCTATATTTAGCTCAACTGAATGAAAAAAAAAAGGAGGAAGCTTAACAGTTACTTGATCACAGACAAAAACAGGAAGCTCCACTGACTAAACAATATGGGTGAAGAAATAATATGACAGATATTGAAATACCGATTCAATATCCATCATATGTCTGTCTGTCTGTCTGTCTGTCTGTCAGCAGCAGAGAGAGTGGAGGATGTTGAAACTGTTGCCACAGATTGAATGGAGTCATGGCAAAGCTCACCAGAGAAATGATAAATAAATCTGATTAAAAAAAATAAAAATTGACTATATAAAATCGGGCTGGACCAAAAAAAAAGCCTTTGATTATATTTCCAGAGACTATCTATGGGCTGTAATGGAGTCTTATGGCTTTCCAGAAACTTGTATTCATTTGATCAGATGTCTGTATGTTAAATCTAGTATGTGTGTCAATGTAAACTGTGTTTTAACAGAGCCCTTTAATGTGGAGGAGAGGTGAAACAGGGCTGCCCTCTGAGTGCGGCTTTATACATCCTGGCCACCAGCCCCCTTATTAAAACCATGAACTCAGATAGTCTTATATCTGGTACACACTTGGGCTCCTGCCCAAAGTTACTGCCATGCCCTATATGCAGACGACGTCACTTTGTTCTAAAAAAACAAAACAGATGGAGATGGATGTGTTAACTAATCACCTGAACTTGTATGAACTAGCTTCTGGTGCTAAGTTAAATCATGATAAAACAGAAGGTGTTTGGATCGGAGCGGATCGTGATATCAAAATTAAAGGATAAAAAAAAAAGAAAAAAAAGAAAAGCAAAGCTCACAATCGGCCAGGGCTTCCAGCAGTGGGGATAGATTGATCATTAGCCCTCTGTGATCACTGCCTGGTCAGATGTGGAAGAACCATGCTTATTGTGCATCGCATCACATACCACCCCCGAGAGAGGAGAGTGGACCAAAACAAAGCATCGATTGCACTGTCTGGCACGTGTGAGATCTTGCTGCCAACTGCTCTATTGTCTATTTAACAAAACAAAAAAAAGAAGAGGGGGGCAGGGGGCATTCCCCCTTTGTGTAAGCAAACATAAAAGGGTCTATAGGCAGCTCAGCTTGCATTTGACAGCCATGCTAGCATAGTCCGTGTGATCATGCTCAGCCGCCTGGGTGATGATTATACATTGGAGGGTACAAAGCAGAAGCAGTCATATAGAAATACCAAGAAAAACCCTAATGTGGCTTTCCTTGAACCCCCAATTCGAGCCCCCTATAAGATTTAGCCCCTGCAACCACTCCTTATACAGCCTCGCGTTTTTTTTTCAAAATAGTGTATTGCCTAGCAACTGTGCGTTGCTAGGATTGTACAGCCTTGCAAGGCAGACAGCCACTCATCTTTTGATGCCTTTTCACTCCCGTGACTCCCCTGACGTTAGCTACCTCTCCACTTGCACAACAGTGTCCACCTCACAGTATTTTAGCTCCCCGCTGAGCCTCGGTTGTAAATTTCACAGCCGTGTCAGTCAGTCGGCAGAGTGACGTTGCAGACAGGATTTCACAAACTTTTGTCATGACACTGTCCTGTTTTGGTCTGAGTAAATAAACCCGAGCAACTCATTCGACATGTTAGCTAGATATGCGGATAACAAGTGTGGCAGCCGAACTTGTTTCTCAGTGAGCAAAAGCATCAACAGGAGTCAGTTTACGAGCTGCGGGGCGCTGCTTGTCAGTTTGAGTGTCAAATTCAAAAGCACAACAAACATTTCCGACTTGAAATACTCGGCTCTAATGTTAAACTATTCTTTTTTCGAGTGGATAGGTCTACCAAATACCCCAACACTGACAGCTATTTTGTCCCTGTAGCTAGTTGACGTCCACAGACGAGTTGTAAAGTAACGCTAAGTAAACCTTCGGTTGTAATGATAGCTCCTCGTCGAGAGGGTAACGTTAACGTTAGCTTGGTTTAGCCAAGTTAGCTTCGATTTAGCCAAATTAGCAGCAGCTAACGCCTTCATGGTAATGTATTGAACAACTGAATACTCACTTTTATGTCTGCTCGCAGCCCACGACTGTTTGGCGATACTGGGGCTCCGTATAATTGCCCTTCCAGCGGATTTCAAAGCGTCCATATCGTAATCCAAAAGTGGGGCAAAGAGCCCGACAAGCCCGACAAGTGCCTGTTCGTTTGTGTCGAAGCACTTGGCTTGGTTTAATGCAGTCCTCTCCCGTCCAAACTTTGTTTCAGCTGTTTTTTCCTCCCCTCCGCACGGTTAGCTTTCAGTCGATGGTTGATTATCATGTTCGTCCCCCTGGGCGGTGTTTTGTATGTAAATTAACCGGATAATGTGCGTGACGCCCGTTTGTGGAATCACGCGAGTGAGGTTGTTGCAGCAGCGGCGCTCGCATCCCGAGCGGGCGGTGCTGCTGTTGCTCTTGTTCCTGTTATTACACGGTGCAGTTTTATTCCCAGCCGGTGTCTTTTGTCACAAATACTTTGGTAGTCACATCACGGGCTGTGGTTAGACCTCTCATGTTTTATTCAGCCACATGGCTTCTTCTTTATTGAGCTTCAAAATTCATCTTCTTATTCAGTGGGAATGTCAGGAATGTCATCACAAGAAATAGGTTGGAAGGTGGAACTACTTCAATTCAGTTGACTCTCCTTTTCTGGTTGATATAGCAGCTTAATTCACACCATGCATTATAGTAAAAACTAACTTGTAGTATTGTGAATGTTTTCGTTATGGCAACTGTTTCAAGCAAGCTCTCAGATTCTGTAACATTGTCACTTAATATTATTTCTGATCAGTTGCATCCCGTTCCCTCTACTGTAATTCAACCCTAGCACCCATATAATGCGATAGCCCATAATACAAGTAGACAGCTGCAAGGGAGGAAGGCTGTAAGGTCCTTTCTTAGAAAAGACCCACTATATCAGTGAGTCATTGTTCAAAATTGAGAGTCAAGGAGTCCCTGCTGAACATCTGGAGGAGAGGGTTCTTCTGATGAAAACATTTAAAAAAAATAAATGAAGTTAGGGAGATCTAGACTGTAGACTGTAAATGCCTCATTTCATAGCCCTGTAGAGGAAACCCAGCTGGTCAGCCAAGAGCAATTTATGTCACATTGACCTCTTTTGTTCATGATTAAAAATACACATTTAATGGCCAAAAGGGCGATATACGGTCAACTAACAACAATCTGACAGTTGGCATTTCTTCACAGATCAAAATTACTTTTTGTAACCGTTTAATAGTGCCCTTTTCTGCAGTGTTAAGACTTTTTAAATGATGCAAGGAAACAGTAGTAGGCCTATGTTAAGTGAGATAGGCCAACCAATTTAGAAAGCACAATCATACCCACAAATAATATTTTTCTATTCACTCGTGTCAAACTTCAATACCTTATGAGTACCGACCAAAATATGTCAAAACTTTAGTTTCATTTAGTAATACTTTGATAGCATACTGATTTATATTGTAATGCTAATGATTGTATAGTGTTTTTAGGCAAACTTCAAGTGGATCACATCACTCCATTTCTGAGGTCTTTACACTGGCTTCCTGTCTCCCAAATAATTAGTTTCAAAAAACTACCATTGGTTTATAAAGCACTCTCAGGTCTGCTTTCTGTCCCCAGTCAGAACTAAACATGGAGAAGCAGTGTTTCGTTTTTATGCACGACATATCTGGAATAAACTCCCAGAAAACCGCAGGTCCCCTGCAATTTCCAATTCTTTCAAATCAAGGCTGAATACTTTTCTGTTTGATGCTTCCCTTTTTAAGTAATTGTTCATTTTTCACACTGCATTGTGACTTTTATTCTTGGATTTCATACGTCTTATTTTGTTTTAGCTGTTTTTTTTATATTCTCTTCAACAGATGTTTTTAACTGCTTTTTTTATGTTGTATGTAAAGCACTTTAAATTGCCTTGTTGCTAAAATGTGCCAAGCCCAATTTCTATATTGACTTTCGCTGAGCTTACATCATCACCCACTAAATGAATCACTCAGGAGAATGGCTTTCAAAAAACTCTTGCAGCACCAGATTTCATAAGAGATGACCAGCTCAGATACAAGAGTGCAACAGGCTAATACCTCCCCAAGGACACATTAGGCAGCAACACCACCACTGTCTATCTTCACTCTGGAGCTCAGTTAGCAGTGACATAGTACTGAGTTTATTCTGCACAAAAAAAAGCTTCCATAGGAGAATTATCACCACATCAGTGTAGCACTGTAAACCAAACCATCGCAATGTACTCGGGCAGGTGCATTCCCTTTAAATCCCTATTTCTTTGTTGGCAGCTACAGCCATGCTTGACTGAGAAGCTTGAGACAATAAGAGTGCACTCTTCTGCTGTAGTAAATCTCCCAGTTACTGAAGCATGCAAGACATATCTTGACTTTTAAGCAGCAACACGGGTAATAGTTACAGTGTTTTTGGGAAGAAAAATCAATGATTTTCTGCTGGAGAAGAGAAGATGGGTCCAACTGAACATATAAAGGGGGCATGTGATCAGGATGGCCAACATTCAACAGAGATGATTCTTCAATCTGAAGGTGAGTATGAAAGACAAAAAAAAAAAAAAAAATACACACAAGTTATTTATACAGGACAAACACAAGCATATTCATACACATCCATATCTATTCACCCACACTGTAAATACACTATCTTTAGGGATCGTCTGAGAAAAGCAATGTAATCCGTTTCACCGTATTCCTTGTTTTTCAGAGGGACAGGTACAAAGGCAAGGGGGGAAGGGCGGGGGGCGGAAAGTCTATTCCGCTGCCAAGAAAATTTCTCATGGACTTTATGTTTATTGAGTAGGTCAAGAGAAACATGAGAGCTATACCAATTCACTGCAGATTGGTGAGGTCTAATGGCATCGTGAGTACAGCTGCGCCAAATGCAGACTGCTAGAAAAGACCGATTGAATCTGTTAATTCCACATGCTTGACTCTGCCAAAGAGTACGGTGCCAAATTGGAACAAGAAGAGCAATAAAATACTGAGTATTGAGTGTAAAATTAATTTATGCCCAACCTAGGCACTGGATAATGTGGAGAAAACGAGTGAGGAGCTTTACCCACATTTGTCTCGCTGCACAGGTTAATCGAGCGTATTTGGGGAAGCCTGGCATGTGACAGAATGCTGAGCAGAGGGCTTCTTTTTATGCATTGCAATTCACTGTCCTTGGCACAGGGATTCTTTATCTCCCTCCCCAAACCGCTAAGTGCATTAGATAAATTAATTATCACTCCAATCAAAATGTGTGGCAGCCCATAATTTGCTCCCATTTATGATTCCTTCAGTGACTGAAATGTCAAGCCCCAGAGGTCAGCAGAGCACAGAAACTCCCTGATGGTGATTACATTTGAATTTGTAAAGTAGATAAAAGGGGAAGGGGGGGGGAGGGGGGATGATGTTGGGGTTTTGAAAAGAGGAAATTAGTGGTTCTTGACAGTTAATAACCAGAATCTGTGTGGACAGAGATTATCTCATCTAACCTACATCATATGGATGAACACTGCCTCATAGTGGCAATAAAGCAATAGTGCCTGTCTAATCTCCAATACCAGAATATGGCCGGATTAACAATTTAATGAACCTATTTTTTGGGGGGAAATTTACAACTATACTAATGTAGCAAACTTTCATTAGAGCTGAATCACTCAATAAAAAAGTAACTTTTGGAAGATGACATTACAACCAAAATAAATTAAAGTGTTTGAGATGACATAAATAAATTAAGGTTCTGGGGTACTCCCAGCATTTTAGTATTGCACTTCCATAAAGTGTAGGGATTTACAAGAGACAGAAAAATAAACGCATGGACAAAATTGAAGCAACAGAGGCTGAGATATTCTGACTTTTAGTCATGTATGGTTCAAGCTTCTGTAACACTGGATCTCTCATTTCCCATAATGCAACTCAATAGCATCTTGTATTAGATACGCTGCCTCCTAGATTCCTCCATTTTGTTAACCCCACAACTTTTAGTTTGTAAAGCAGGCTTTAGACGGCAAGGTCTGGTTTAAATGTAAAATCGGTGCATTGCCACTTTAAACAAACAAAGCTTACAAGTCGTTTTGAAAGATCTAGACATATTGTCGGAGTAAAGGCAAGCAAGCAGAGAATAGTCAATTTGCAAGAAGAAAAAAAATGTTTATTCCTTGTAAACCTCACAGAGCGAGAGCACAGCCAAAGTCAGACCTGGGGAGAAACAGAGCAGTGACTGTGGGCATAGAAAATGAAAAAAACAAAAACAAAACACTTTTCTATACTTCCAACAATCAACGGACCAAACTGTAATTTTCACAACATTTTTTTTTTCCGGGAGCCAATGGCTGCAATCTGAGCGGGGGGGGGGAGCATCTCCATATACACATTAGATGGAAACCACACGCACAACAATGACCATGTCTGATGATGGTGAAACCACATCAGCGTCAAGCGATTTTCTCCCTGCAGGAAAATAATAATACCAGAAACAGGAGTAAGTAAAACTGCTATAAAAAAAAAAAAAAACAGCCACTTCCCCCAACAGTTGCAAATACTGTAACATTCACAAAAAGAAATGTGACTTTCTAGTCCCTTACTTTTAACTACACAGTCTACTACAAACAGGTGACCACTTTCTCTACCTGCTTAACAGAAACTTCCATTAAGTGATATTCAACTGGATATTTGACAAAACACGTCAACCAATGCATTTGCAGTACATTCTTGAACACATTACTAGAGAAACAAGCATTCCCAGTCTCGGCACACAAACTGAAGTGGAGGATTAATTAAATTAAATTATTTAACTGCTATACCAAAGTTGGCGTCTCCAAAGCTTTGCTTACATTGCACAGTCCATCTTTACAGTTTTCCCTTTCGAACAGCATGTGTTTGCTACAGTGCAACTTTAAATTGGAAATCAAGAACAGAGGGGGCAGCAGCTAAGCCGAGGGATTTGGGTTTAACAGCAGTAGAGATGTGCTTCTGCGAGTGGACATGTAAGCAGTAGACTCTGTGGCGGCTAATGTCATGTCAACATTCTGACAATGGGCAAATAGGAGTACGAATTTGGTGCCATCTAATGTATCTGTTAAATGTGACTTACATAAAAAGGGACAAAGCTGCCCTCCAGTGGACACAATGGT
This sequence comes from Perca fluviatilis, assembly GCF_010015445.1. Taxonomy (NCBI): domain Eukaryota; kingdom Metazoa; phylum Chordata; class Actinopteri; order Perciformes; family Percidae; genus Perca; species Perca fluviatilis. Next base: position 24,784,790 of record NC_053131.1, on the reverse strand, counting down.
TGGGAAATCAGCAGAGAGTCCAAAAGCCAAATCAGAGTGTGAAGGCAACTTTGTCCAACTTCACTAAGCAAGGTCAAATTCTTATCATGTCCAGCTTAGCCAGATGCTTCCCAACTAATTCAGAAGGGTTGGGCCGTATCTCATTACCAAACTCACTCTGTGTCCTCAAATCAAGGCACTGTGATCATGACAACTGGTGAAAGACTATGCAGAGCACTGAGAAGCAGGTACACAGACACACACACAGACACACACACACAGACACACACACAGACACACACACACACACACACACACACACACACACACACACACACGTTACTGCACTCTTTCCTCAACTCAAAAAAACTTCGTCAGAAAATAGAGCGGGGGAAACCAAACTGCTGTTTTCACGGATGCTGAACATTAGGAGCTGCTTGGGTCCATTTCATTTTAAAGGTTTACTTTTTCTGCTGTTAACACAATATATTTTCATACTTATTGCAATCAACACTTCCAGCCTGTTGAAATCAACACTTGAATCTTAAAGAGTGAACAAATAGAACCACACAATACACTTTAAAAACTATTCACCACCAAACCCCAAAGCGGCTGAGAGCAGGCTTAATTTGGGGTCTTAAAAAAATAAATTAAAACATAACTGGGGTGAAAGTCTGTGCCAACTTTGCATTACATTCCTCTGGTTGTACAGATGTTGCCATACTTCCTTGGTGGAAGAAAAAAAGAAAAAAACAATCTGTCAAAGAAATTGGGATACAAGTCAGGCTGTGTGACTGTATGATAAAGGAGAACTCCGTTTTCCAAGTTTTAGGAGGAAAAACATCACAACGTAAAATAATAAAGCAGTTATTCCCCAAGACCAAAGAGCAGGTAACTGGTTGCAGAGGTGGTGGGAAAGGTAGAGCAACACCCTTGAGATGAAGATACAAACCCGATTCTGTGAGGTTTCACTAGACACTTAAGAGAAGAAAGAAAACTGGGACTTCGTAGTTGATGTGATGTCCGTTTGAAGTTTTTTTTTTGTCTTTTGTTTTAACTACAACAAATACAGTCACACAATACAACATCCTTCTGACCTGGCGAGGAGAAAAATAAAAACCCAAGAAAAACAACGTCCTCAGCCGCAGACATGCCGAGCAGACTTGAAGGTGGTGGGCCTGCACGAGAAATAAAAATGATGGGAGGATGGAGGCAGGAGAGGGGCGGGACGAAGCGTTCACTTTTTGAGTGGCTGGTAAACGGAGGCGTTGGGGTCTAGGCCGGAGGGATTGGTGTCCATGAATTTGGAGGAGTAGTGGGGGGCCACAGGGTTCATGCTGCTGGTGTCGGCTGTGTAGGAGATGCTGGGCATGACGGCCATCACTTCGGCTATCTTCTGCTTCAGATCTTTTATCTCCTGGTCCTTCTGCAGGATCTGACCTGAAAACAACACGTCAATCCAAAAACAAGGTAACTTTGACAATACTGTTCAGAATATTTGTAGCGTGTGTGCTCACAGTCTAAGCACTGTGTGCGCGCGAGTAAATATGGCGTTTGTGGATATCAGACTGACCTTGTGCGATCTCTAGCTGTCTCTTGGCGTCTCCCAGCGCAGAGAAGAGGTCCAGCTTGATCCTGGTCTCTGCACTCAGACTGTTCTCCAGGTGCTGGGTCTTGTCCTGCATGGCCGACAGCGCCGACATCAGCACCTCCGTGTCTTTTTCATTCTCCTTATATTTATGAAGCTCCTGAGAGATGGAGGAGAAGAGATACAGTTAGGGGGTTACAGTCTGTGACTGGAGGCTTTACCACACTGGGGATTGAATGTTCAGTAAATGGCTATTTGTAACATTTTTAGCTTGCTAGATGCAAGTGGTGAGGCACATATGCAACGGGAGAGTGAAACTTTGATTCGTTTTCATACAGTCCAATAACTCATGGGAACAAATGAATTCAGTGCTGCATGATGAACAAATGGAGAGACAACCCTTGACCTAGATTGTAATTTAAAAGGTCCCATGACATGGTGCTCTTTGGATGCTTTTATATAGACCTTAGTGGTCCCCTAATACTGTATCTGAAGTCTCTTTCCCGAAATTCAGCCTTGGTGCAGAATTACAGCCACTAGAGCCAGTCCCACAATGAGCTTTCCTTAGGATGTGCCATTTCTGTGTCCGTAGCTATTGAGGAGGAGAGAGGGGGGGGGAAGGTGGAGGGCGGGGGTGTGGCCTTGACCAACTGCCACTTTGCTCATTTGAAATAGTAGTGATTATGGTTATGGACTATAAAAAAAAAAAAAGGGTTGAACCAGGATTGACTTTGACTCGGCTTCACCATCCAGGTTGAGAGGGGAGTCGAAAGCTGGTCGGACATGGGTCAACTTCAATGTGAATTGCACCTGACCAGGGTCACTAACAACTGGGGCGGGACAAATTATGTCATTGGTTGAAAATGGGGGCGCACAGTCTTGACTCAATCATCAAAGCACCGCCTCTCTTGCTCACTTGCCCAAGACACAAGTCTGCAGCTGGCAGTTCAGTTTGGCCCATGACTCGTGCGAATCTCTCTCTCATTTTTTTTTTATGAGTCAGGAAGCCGACAGCAAAGCCTAACTTTACTTTTAATGTTATCAAACAAAGAGAAATGTTCTCAAATTGATACTAGAGTAGTCATTTGTCTTTGTCTAAAATGATAAGGTGTTTTGTGAGACAAAAAAGGTAAAATAGGTAAGGTAAAGAAATTATAAATAGGTTATATGTTGCCAAGAACAATTTACTGTTTTAAAGCTGTGTTTACTTGACTTTTGCACCCAGGCATTAGCTAGTTCTGGGGCACTATAACTGGGACAGAGCACCAAGAAATGCTCCATCATCATATCGACATGGGCATGTTACATTTTGCTGCATCACTTCTGTCTTGTGTGAAGCTTTGTCACACCATATTGCAAAAGCTATTTGCATTTACTGACAAATTCAGAACTGCCAATGTACACAATACTTTTTGCTGAGCAGAATCAAAAAGCTTCTTTATAACTTACAAGATTAAAATCTTACACCAACTACTCTACTCTCTGCCAAAATGCATTACACATAAGCAAATGCATTAAACCACAATCATACATACATGCATGTGTATATGTATGTATGATTGTGGTTTAATGCATTTGCTTATTAGATAGATAGATAGATAGATAGATAGATAGATAGATAGATAGATAGATAGATAGATAGATAGATAGATAGATAGATAGATAGATAGATAGATAGAATTCAAATCTGTTTTTACCTGAACTTTTAATTCAAGCTCTCTGATCTGGTCCTCCTTTAGCTTGATGTCCATTGTTAGTTTCTTGCACTCTGTTTCTAATTCAGTGATCCTCCGCCGCAGCGTGTCTGTGCACTCCCCTCTGAACAAAAATGGGAGGAAAGAAAGTAGTGAATTTATCATAATAAAAAGATCATAACTTGAAAGAAACGAGCGACAAGTCAGACGTAAAATGGTTATTGAAAATTAAGTTTAAAAATGTCAGATGTGCACCTACCTGGATGCTGCTGCTAGTGCTACTGCTCTGGCTGCTGTGGCCTCCTCTAACTTCTTTCGCTTCTTTTCGTCTGCGAGCTGTTTCTCGGCAGTGGCTCGAGCCTCCTGCTCTGCTTTGAGCCTTTTCTCCAGTTGGCCCACTGCCTGTTTATCCTTTTGCTTTGCCTGCACAGCATTATGGAGCCTACAAGTGCACAGACACATAGAGAACAGCACATTAACAAGCAGGAAATACAGACGGGGCAGGATCAGCATTTCTTACCTGTGCTTTATGTATCCATCACAGTTTCACATGTATAGAGTTTATTTGAGCAGCCCATACAAATTGTTGGTATTTGTGATCTCATTAGAAATAAATTGAAAAGTCTGCACCAATCAAAGGGATCTTTTCTGGCAGACATTTCCCAATCCAAAATTAACTTGTGACTGTAAAGCTGTTTTGATGCAATGATTTTTCTGCTCTTTTCCTACAGTGTTCATTTATACTGATGCATGACAATGAACATGCCCCATTAAGTAATGATCCTAAACCAAAAAAGGACCACTAGTGTGACCTTGCTTTGATCCGGCAAATAGTAGCCCCACTCACTTGTTCTGCAGCAGTTCGTTCTCCTGGCGCAGTTGGCCCAGCTCAGTGCGTATGGAGCGCTCAGCGCTGCCCAGCGAGCCAATCTGGCTACGCAGGTCCTGCTCAACCTGCCGGCTGGCCTGCAGGTCTGCCTTCAACTTCTTCACGTCCTGCTCCAATCTGTCCCAGGTGGAAGAGTGAACAGCTTATATTAAAAAAAAAAAATAATGCTTAAAAAGTGTATCCTCACATTGCAAGTAATGTTTTACCTTAGTATCGAAACATGTATGTAGTTATGGTATACGTGATTCAAAATATTGTGGCCTAATGGTCCAACCATGAACTATACACATGCCCCAGACCACAGTAGCAAACAGCTGCCTCAGAAAAATAGTGATTCCCCCAACATCCTGCTTTTCGATGATGTTCACGTCGCGTAATTACGTCACTTCATAACGTTCCCATGGCAACAGGGGAAAATGGCTGCTCTTGTGTGAACGAAAATGCGGGGATTACGAAATCATGCAAGCCCCGCATATTTTGCCCGGAAATCGGCAATTTATGCAGCGAAAGTGCGGCGTATTTGAAAAAATGCGCCCCCCGCATAAATATGTGGACTTTGGCTGATTATGCATTGAATTATGCGATCGCATAATATCGTTTTTCTGTAGGGACTGTGCAATGAGTATTACAAAAATGGTGATGGCCTTCATTCTGAAATCAACTGAGTGAAGGAAACTCTATAACCATTTATAGGTCCCATTTAGAAGACAGAATATCATCAGTCATAGTCAAACTTTCAACATAATTTCTAAGAGAGAGATTTATGATGAAAACCAAGCTGAGGCCTTAAAGTTACAGAGAGTGGTATAAATGTATGTTGGTTTCTCTGCTGGCACCTGAGACAGTAAACAAGAAAAATCTGCAACAAAAAATCCACATTGCAAAGAGTCAACCACTGACAAACTTAGATTAGACATGCAGGGAGGCACTACTACGATGACACATTCTTCGCATTATACCCTTTTTTATTTTTTATTTTTTAAATAACATGGTTTTAAACTCTCAGCCCAATTAAAAACCACACCAGCAAAAGACCCTCTTGATGACCATAAGGAAATCTTTTGATGGACATGTTTTGTTTTTATATATATATATATATATATATATATACATACACACACACACACACACACAATTATAATATAAATAAAATAAATGAACTACTTGGTTTTGTGAGTGAAGAATAAAATAAATAGCAGCCTGCCAGAGTTTCACTTAATGATATGCTAGAGTGAAGCAGCAAGCGATGCAAGAAAAAGTTAAAAAAAAAAAACAGGAAAATGCTTTGAAAATACTGCTATATGATGAAACCGGGATGGCTTTGTACTTTCGTATTCTGTTCACGCTGGATATGAGAAGTTGTCCAAATCCTGTTCAAACCTTTCGGCCACATCAGATCCAAAATACCATGGGGCTATAGGACACCATAAAATATTAGAGTAAACCACCAAAAATCAGCTGTAATGCAGGCTATATTTTATTTTAATGCAGAGCTCTTCAGCTGTTAAACATTTAGTCTACTTTACTTAAATGTAATGTAGGTCTGCTTTAAGTGTGCCCAGTGAAGTGTGCACAGTGTAGAGAAAATATATACTTGGTATTAGGGCTGGGCAATATATCGATATTGTGATATGAGACCAGATATCGTCTTAGATTTTGGATATCGTCATATCGTGATATGACACAAGTGTTGTCTTTTCCTGGTTTTAAAGGCTGCATTAAAGGCTTTTCTGAACTCACCTAGCTGTTCCATTATTTGCCTTTTCCCCCACTTTGACATATGTCCACATTACTGATGATTATTTATCTAAAATCTAAGTTTGAACATATTTTGTTAAAGCACCAATTGTCAACCCTAGAATATCGCTGCAATAGCGACATATTGTATTAGGTATATTGTAGGTATTTGGTCAAAAATATCGTGATATCTGATCTTCTCCATATCGCCCAGTCCAGCCCTACTTGGTATCAATATCTAGATCAAGAAAATAAATGTCACCAGGACATCCCTAGCCTCAACACATACTTGACAGTGGAAGACATTTAGTTTGGCAGAATATGTCGTCTCAAACACAAGGCAAAGCTAAAATAGTTTATTTGTCAAGTGTACTTAAGTCTTAATGAGTATGCGTCTTGATGAATAGGTCGGTGTCTGAGCATGTGCTTCTTACCTAACAAGTGCTTCTGGCTTGCTCAGCTGGTTGTTGGGGATACAGTTGTCTGTGGGATCCCTGTGGGAGCCTCCCGATGTCCCCTTCCCCACTGCTAACTTGTGCTTCTTCTCGCTCTTCCCCGTGGAAGAGGAGGATGACGGTGTAGAGGAGGGCACGCTGCCGTTGGTAGCACTGTGGCCACGTGGCGAAGAGTTGAGCGTTGCCACGTTGCTGCTAGCATTTTTGTAGTTTTTGGAGGAGGAGGAGGATGAGGAGGAGCAGGAGGAATTGTTGTCCTCTTTAAGCAACAGGTTCTCTGTGCTGCCCAGCTCTGTGGTCAGTCTCTTGTTGTTTATATGGTTCTCCATATACTCCATCTCTTGGAGTTTAGAGTCCACTGACGATGGCAGGATGCTGTTGCTGTTGTGCTGCTTTTTAGCCTCCCCGCCGCCCCTCCCCTCTTTCCCTTTTTCTCTATACTCTAACTCCGGCAGTGATGCCGATGTCTTTTTATTGGCTGGGGCGCCATTCTGTGACACTGGAGGTGTGTCCACTTCAGATATTCCTTTAGCTGCTGCTGCTGCTGCTGTTGTATGAATAAGGAGGGAAGTAAAGGGGATACATGTGAAATATATATATACTGTATGACAACTGCCATGAGACATCTTAAAGAGTCCAGAGACTCCAGATGTTCTCTATCCTCTCTTGACCAGTGTGTAATTCTCCATATCTTATATCTGAAACATGACTTTATGTAACCAGTGTGAGCACTGACAGAGGATCCTCATGTGTTACTTGTGTGAAATGGCCAGACTGTGCCTACAACAAGACACACTGCATTTCAAGTGATCCTTTTTCTGCAATTGTGGACATTTTCCCACTAACTCCTTGCCCTGCAAGCTCCTTTCAAATCTTTGCCTAATCACGCCCAAGGACCAGAGCCTCTTGTGATCATTATGTGCATGGTTGGTTTGTTTGAACTGGGAGGCACGTACACCTGCAACCACAGACTTTGGCTAGGGAGGGAAATGCTGCAAATATACATAGAAGTAATCTTGGCTTGTTTGATAAGACAGATTCATGACAAACCAATACAAACTTGATAAAAGCCTGGTTGTGATTTAAAAAAAAAAAACAGTTCTGTTTCCAGGGTCCATGTTTATTGTCACCATCTATTCAAATCACATAAACAGGACGCAGAATCTCTTTCTTCTGGGCCCAACACAAAGCCTATGTAGATCTAGAGGCATTACTGCCTTTTTTGTTTTGTTTCTGGTGACTACCTGCCATTTTTGTCATGAGTCCTGTCAGACGCAAGACTGAGTAGCAGATCATTCAACTACCCAATCCATCTCTGACTGAAGATAGCGAGCTAGCTAACCAAACTAACCAAAATTACACTCTTTCAAGAAATGTCTAATTAAAGTTATAGTGCGTAGTTTCTGTCGCCCCCATGAGGAATTCTAAGTAATAACAAAACTGTCGGCGCGTCCACATGATACAAGACTTCCGTGACCGCGCACCTCCCCCACCCCTCCTCCACACAGTTGCTAGTAGCTAAGGAGGACACGGAGGATTAAAAAAAACATGATGATGGACTCTTCAGAAGATGTAATTAAGTGTACAGCTTGTATAACCATGTAAATGTGCTGTCCCCTCAAAATAACTCAACACACAGCCATTAATGTCTAAACCGCTGGCAACAAAAGTGAGTACACCCCTATGTTAAATTCCCATAGAGGCAGGCAGATTTTTATTTTTAAAGGCCAGTTATTTCACAGATCCAGGATACTATGCATCCTGATAAAGTTCCCTTGGCCTTTGGAATTAAAATAGCCCCACATCATCACATGGCATGGTTTTATGTCAGTTAGGCTAATAGCTGGTTTGATTTGCATTGAGAGATGATTTTATGGAAAGTACCCCATGCCAATCTCTAGGTATGGTAAAGGGTATGTGATGATGTGGGGGGCTATTTTAATTCCAAAGGCCGTAAACAAACCGGGAACTATATTCTCAGAAGGAGAGAATAAAGTTCCCTTTGGAAGTAAAATAGCCCCACATCCTCACATGCCCTTCACCATACCTAGAGATTGGCATGGGGTACTTTCCATAAAATCTCAATGCAAATCAAACCAGATATTAGCCTAACTGACATAAAACCATGCCAATCTCTAGGTATGGTGAAGGGTATGTGATGATGTAGGGCTATTTTAATTCCAAAGGCCAAGGGAACTTTATCAGAATGCATAGTATCGTTTTTTTGCATAGTATTGTTGCCAGCGGTTTAGACATTAATGGCTGTGTGTTGAGTTATTTTGAGGCAATAGCACATTTACACTGTTATACAAGCTGTACACTTAATACTTTACATTGTAGCAAAGTGTAATTTATTCAGTGTTGTCCCATTAAAAGATATAATTAAATATTTACTAAAATGTGAGGGGTGTACTCACTTTTGTGAGATACTGTGTGTATTTGAATCTTACCTTCTTCTGCTTCTCGCTCTTGCCTCTGAAGCATCTGTTGCTCTGGAGGCAGAGCCTGCTGCAGCAGCTGCATGTAAAACTCATTCTCCTTCTGTACCTCCTTCTGCTTTCGAAGGCGCATCTTATAGCTTACGTAGCTCTTGAAGCCGAAGCCCAGCGTGACCACTGGGTAGCCAATGCTACAGAGATGGACACAAGAAGTACACTCATAAATCTAGTCTTGGATTATAGATTTGTTTTTTTTTAAATAATAATAATAATAATAATAATAATAAAAAAAAAATGTACTGAGTCAAAACATGTACTTAAGGTATCAATCATTTAGAATTATTTATTATAGTCTGGTAACAGCTTAACTTCATAACATAACACAACCAAATCCATCTTGAAGCTCTTTGGGCCTTTCTAAAAAGAGACAAAAATTGCAGCGCTCTCTTAGCCACAGTTTATGACCATACACTTTAGAGGTGCTACTTTAAACATCTTTTAAGATTTTTCATAAATATGTAGTCCTGGGGAGAATCCAAGAGAAACCTCAGCTTTTTCTTTTTTATAAAACACAGAAACAAATATGCAAACACACATTTTTACATTTGTCTGTGGCGCAAAAAATGCATTAGACCATGGCACAATCAAATGTCTCTACACTTCATATAAGAGATAATTTATACTGAGAGAAATTGCTGTGCAGTAGTCGCAATACAAAGTGGGAATAGTGCAAATAGAAAACATCTTACTTGTACAATAAGGCATAGTTAATCATTTATTTCTTCATCCAGCCTTAAACTGATTTATCATGAATAAAAATGAGCAAAGGGAAGAAAAAGAGAGGCATGTGGCCCACCACATAACCAATCATATGACTTAATTTAATGTGCAGCAGTGAGCGAAGGTTTGTGAAAATTCAGGACTAGGTCGGCACTAAACCTAGACATGCCTTTCAGTCAAAGCATGTCTGTCAACGACAGCATTCCACCTAGTTCAAGCAGAACAGTGGCTCACCAGTGTGCAGCAAAAGGGCGACACAAGTCCACGTGGAAGTTCTTCAGGTCTTTGAATCTGATGGCTGCCTCTATGTATACAAAGAGTATCCATAGAGACACAGTGGGCAGACAAACACCTCTCTCTGGAAAAAAACAAACAAATAAAAGCAGGACAAAGATGTTATAAATGGGCATAGTTGGCACAGAATGCTTGGTCATTGTTAACTTATTATTTCATAAGATACTGCCTAAATCATTATTTTATGCTGTATTCAGGCAAAGTTCTTATATGTCCGTCCGTTATATGTCCCAAACAAACTTTAGAATACGGACATTCAGCGCGTTTACATGCACAGCAGTAACCGGGGCATGCCAGTTCTCCCCGAATACATGAGCGGGGAAGAATGGGGAGAATGACAGGACTAACTACCTCCGGTACAGTAGGTTCCAGTTGACCTATGTCAAAACTACACTGACAGATCACTGTCACAGCGTAGGACAGCACAGTGTTCCCGCCAGGTGACTGACAAGTTGTTCGGCTCATTATAACTTTATCTGTAACCAGTGTCGGAATGGTGAAATAAGCTAGCTAACATTAACGTTAGCCGACGGCCGCAGGGGAGGCTGCTCTGTCCCTCCACTTTTTTGCCGAGACGCAGCGTTGACAGCCCTGGAGATGGAAAATCTGTCCGCTGCTGCCTCGGCATGGAGTAAAACAGATGGATTGCAGACTCTTTGCTGCCGGTGGCCCGCTGATTCGGGTTCCGCTGTTTTTTTGTATGGTGTCACAGCAACGACTACGACTCAGTGTGCTGACAGATTATGTCCAGTTCAAAAACCACTCCGGGAGAGAGGGGAGGGCAGCCGCTTAAACCAATCATAGCCCGGTTAAGGTGTATGCATGGAGGAATAACCCTGTTACTGTAGTAACCCTCTACTTCTGTTAACCCGTTACGAGATCTCCGATTTTAACCGGGGTAAGGTGTTTACATGGCGTTTGAGAAATCGGGTTATTGCCTTAACCCGAATATAATCGTTTTTTTTTTTTAAACTGCATGTAAACGCACCGATGGCAGGGTCTTTACTGACACCATCGTCCCCCTGCTGGGAGTTCCTACTGTGCTCCTGATCTCATGTAGCACATCCTGCTTGTTGTCAAATATGCTTCATATTTTTGTCTGTGATTGAAAGGTGAATGGTCCACCCGTCCAAAATACCACTCTCGCCAGTGTACTGATATGCGCCAGGGAAAGTGAGAGGTCATCCGACCAAACAGCACCTGCCCGAAATGTTGTCATGAGAGTATGATGACCACAGACCTGTCCTTCTCCCTCTCACACACAGTCAGAACAGATAGATCATCATTCTATACAAACCTTAATCTTTTCTACACTCTACATAGGTCTTTATTGACACGCCAATAAACACTAAACACACTGGGTGGTCAGGAAACAGACACTACCCATCGTTTCCTCGGCTGCAATAAACTGCAAGCCACTTTCACCACCGTGCTGTGGAGTGGTGAGAGATATTAATACTCGTACAGTGAATGTCACTGGTGAGTAAAGTTGGGAGGGCTCAGAAAGCAACTGGGGACCACTCTGTGTTTCTCCCTCCCCCAACTGGCACTCGGATTTCCATCTGACACCTGGCCTTTGGTCAACGCAGGGGGATACCACTAAATCAGACTGACAACTAATCCTACAGAGTGCAGCTCACTTGCACACACCATGCAAATGCTAAGAAGCAACTATTGGTAAATAAGATAACACAATGTGCAAGGGTATTGCACAACGCTTTTCACACCCGTTTTTCCTCGGTGGAAGAACACAAAATAGTGCAAGTTCTAAGAATTAGCATGATCTGACTTTAAGAATTATTTCTTAATATTCCATTGTGTAAATACACAGAACGCTTCGTCCTTCCTTCTTTTGTAAGCATTGTAAAACAGAACTAATGTAGAGACAAATGAGATTAATGTCACAGCAGGAGCCAAGTTAATTACGGGCATTTGCCAATTTATCATATGCAGTATTTTATACAAATATTAAGACACACTGAAGTGCCTTACCTGTGTGCCAAACATACTGTACCCACACATAGGTACTGGCAGCGAAGAATAGCCATTGCACTGGGATGAAGAGGAGGCAAATGATGTCCGAGGTAAACGCCACACACACAAAGAATACTGAGAAGGCCTGTTGGGTGGGGGGGGGGTGAGAGGTGGTTATGATAAACCAGCAACATATGTAGCAGAGAAAGATGTAGGTTGTTTGTACCCTTAATTATTTCATGCTCAAAATGTAAATCATTCCCTTAAAAAAGAAAAAGGAAATGTTTCCAGGCTAACAACCAGCCTTAAGATGTTGGATACCACTTCACAGAAGGGTTGGCTGCCATATCTTAGTCCTTCATAATTGGAGTGGTCTCATTCTGAGTGATTCATCTGAATTTCATTGTTGAATGGTTATGCAAATATAAGATTTTGGTTCTCCTTTCCTGCATCTCTGTGAGACACAGACACACCAACAAACACACACCTACGCAATGCATTTTAATAAGAACAAGCTGTCCAGCATCAATTATGAACTCACTGTAAAATAAAACTATAATAGATTAACATTAACATACAAAATTTAGATAACAGGAACACTAATGACCCGCAAGCCCGGTCAAATCCATAGTTTGTACATTATGTCACATTAGCGTTCTGGTCCTAAGAGGTAGCAAACAAGGTGACGGTGAAAACAATTTCTGAGTTTTGAGAGTGTAGTAGAACTCAACTGTAAACTGACTGAAAGATTTGTTAAAGAATGCCCTACGTTCATAATCTGAAATGTGTTGTCCGCATGGTACACTGCAGCAACACTCTTTGCCTTCAATATTTACAGATGTTCTCTTCTGTTTATTACCCCTGGTCACCTCCAGCTTCTTAAGAAAGGTATTCTTCTTTTGTTTGGGTTCGGCTGTCTCAGAATCAATGTTACCATGTCAGGGGTTATTCTATGATTCTGAAGGGAAATCATCTGACACTATCACTTTTACGCTGGCTAAGTAAATCACTGCAGGGAATCTGATTATTGAGAGAAATAATCTTTCCTTTCATTGCACCACACTGCTATCAAGCTACTGTTAACTGTTTCTTGTTCACATGACATTTAAAAAACAACTTAATGCAGAAGGGCAACAATAACCTGGTTACTTAATTCCACATGTAAATACAGTGACAGTAGCGCTATGGTGCAGAACATTCAAAACTTAACATCTCAATGGGAAAATCAGAACATGAAGATAACATAAGTCCATAATTATAGCACATATGTAGGTGTAATGTCTTTACACACACACACACACACACACACACACACACATACATACATATATATAAAAAAATATGTCATATGTCTTTATAACAATAAATATAAAAAGGACATAGCCACTCACCAGCCCCTGGTATCTAAAGGAGTCGTACACACTCCGGATGAAGAGCCAGAATGGCCAGAGGTACTCAAACCTGAACTCCAGTACAAAGTCTGCCAGTAGCACCAGTGCCCACACCACCAGGAACTTCAGGTACAGGAAGGTACTAAAAATGAGAAGAAGAATTGGATGACACAAGTTGCTTTGGAACACAAATACACATTCAAGAGGTTTTTTTTTTATATTGGCAATGTGATTTGTGCTAACAAGTATGGTACTCCTATAAGGCAAATCATAATTAAGTCAATACATAAGAAGAGATTCAGCTTTTTTGTAAGTGTGTGTGAATCAAGTGTATGATGCATGTCTGGAGCCTATTGCTGCCGTTTGACAAATGAAGTGTCTGTGTGCACTGCACTTCTATTCTAAGCAACTGATGTTTTAAAATGCAACTTGGCATATATACAGAACAACAACAACAACATAGACATTGAACAGACTTGTGAAGACATTCTGGACGAGGTCTATGTCTGTACTTGACATGTTGTTCTTTGATCACAAAGCACGACTGTTTTGTGATGGGTCACTTGTCCAATAATTCAAGAACTGCCCCACATCTAGATGCCACGTGTGTAACTACTGGCCTTCAAAGTTTGGTTTATTAAATACAAAGGAAGTGACATAGAGGTAGGACCTGTCAGGTGTGGCTGGGAAGAACTAAGCAACTTCAAGTTGTCTGAATAGTGCAATACAATCTTCTGAAGTGAGACAAACTGACTCAACTCATGTTTACAGTTAATGATTTGTTACGCTATTAGTGGATGTAAGGCGCATGTGGTTAAACTATAAATAAGCAGACAAAGCTGATGTTGTGCTAGCTATCATAAGTTACTTTAGCTAACAGGGCAGCGGGTCATTTTGATGCGGCTCGCAGATGACAACTGACGTGGCCCAACAGTAGATAGCCAGGGTTGTTAATTTGTGTCTAAAATCCACTAAAACTTATATAAAATTGCTGTGAAGCAGACCCTGTGACATGGTTCAAAACAGGCTGTTATAGGGCCTAGCGCCACGGTTAGCTTAACAGCTAACGTTACCTGCTAGCTAATGTACAACGAAAACATACCGTTAGCATACACTACATTATCACTAGCAGCTAGCTAGGTTAATAAGCTAGCTAGCGGTGGCAGTTCATTGACATCAACATCAGGACGTTTCCCATTCTGCAGATATCAAGCCGCAAGCACCCCCCCCCCCCAGTTATTGTCGTGAGGAGGACCCCTTCGTCAGGCTCCATATAAGTTACCTGCCGTATATACCCTCAGTGATTCGGTTCCGTTTTAACGGCCGTCGGAGTTTGCTGCAGTCCGCATTGCGCCGCTTCATCCTCCTCCTCTTGGCTTTGGCCTTCGAGTAACCACTGTAATCTTATCCAGTTTTCTTGTGTATACGGACAAAGATAATAAATGAAGTGCCTGTGCTATATGTCGCTCTTATTATTTTTTCCCCACTGGAAACAAAGAAATAAATAAAGGACTCTATTCGGGAACCTCCTCTTTTGCTGTTAGCGCAGACTCATAAGTCCAAACCGCGCTGCATTTTACGTACGTCCACTTGTCAGACGGCTGGTATATCCAATCAATCTATCCGCCGAGGCTTCTCTCTTTGACGGATACAGGGATGAGCCATTTACGTTGCACCGTGGCCGGTCGCTCAGTTCTCCTCCGCCAAAGACAACAGGGGAGAGCGAGGAGGCGAGTGTGTGGAACGTCTCACCGTTAAGCCAATCAGATTTTTGTGGACAAATCGGGCATCGCTGATTGACCAATGAACTAATCACGGAGGCGGGTTTTCTTTCTTAGTGTTTTTTGCCTTTGGTTTATTATGAGCAGAAAATATGCAGTCGTTGGGACAAAATTCCCTTTGTGCGAGACACAACAACGCCACTTCCAACATACGGGGGTTATTTATATCAAGTCCTTTGAGTGTGATTCATACAGACTTGCCCCAAGGCCTTGTATGCCATCTATGTTTTGTTATCAGGTTAGTATGCACATTGTACGCGCGCGTGTTTGACCCAAAACTGTGGGTTGCAGTTGTCCTTGCTTATAATATGATGAACTTTATGGCTTATTTATCATTGCATTCAGGACCATAACAAAGGTGGCATGATAAAAAAATACAAAACTGAAGTGACCTTTATGATTTTCGTAGAAAAAATACAAATAGAATTGTTGCTGTGCGATCTGTATAATTGTATTTTATGAGATATGTTTTAGGGTGTCAATTAGCCTATTCCAACAGTATATGTTGTATAGATATGGTAGGCTACTGTTATAGGCTAACAATGCTGCATTTTGTTCTATCCCTCTTCTTGCCAACAGCCTTATTTTTTATGGTAGGCCTAGTTATAAAGACTTCACTCAAATATGCAATTCAACAAACAAACTTCTGTGTGTGTGTGTGTGTGTGTGTGTGTGTGTGTGTGTTTGGGGGTCACAACAGCTCGCAGCTCCGGACCCATCCCGGCGTCGGGCCTGCTAATTAAGACAGACGTATCATGCCCAGCAGCTGATAAAAATGAAAAGATGTGCTCGGGGTTGCACCCTGTTCAAAGCGCCAGGGCTACACATGCGTCAGTTGGAAGAGAAGTGCGCAGTGAATATGTCCAATGGCTCCTCAGTACGCACCAAGTCTGCGCTCCCGTCTGGCACCTTTGCTGCTTTTTGTGCAGATAGGGTTCATATTCATATATGCCTTTTACATTGAGATTGAAAGCCATGTAAAAGAAGATGGGATTACCTTCAGCAATTTTTACGCAGGTAAGTAATGAGCTTGGAAAGAGGGAGGGTAAAACTATGAGGGTTGAGAGTTTTTTTTTTTTTTTTTTGAATTTATTTGTATTAATTTCTGTGGGTCATCATAATTTGGTTCCAGGAAATACATCAAATAAAAAAATAAAAAGAAAATAAATCAATAAGACAGATTTCAAAATTTCATCAAAATCAGAGTTTCGTCAGAATTTCATCTCTATTTTTTTATATACTATGCTTCCCTCAATACTTATTGATTATATTGACCCACCCCAGGGTTGAGAGGTTAGCCCAACTCATTAATGAAAAATAAATGTTTAGCTACCATGGTTCTTTTAAAAGCTAAATAAAATGACATGCTAGACTCCATGAGTATGGGGCGGGGCTGCAGTTATTACTGTTGGGCAGTGATAAGCTATAGGCTACATGTGCTGGTTCTTTAGGAGCAGATGCTGGGTTGTCTCCTGATAATCGAGCTGTAGGCTATAAGCTGAAACACAGCACAAGTGACTACAGGACTGTATTGTGATTTAGGTACCTAGCTGTTTTTAAAGTTACTTCTTTTCTCTTGCAGAGTTCCAGGATGTGAATGTGATGGTGATTCTAGGTTTTGGCTTCTTATGCACTTTTCTAGTGCGGTATGGTTTCAGTGGCTTGGGGTTCAACCTCCTTGTAGCTGTCATGGCCACCCAATGGGCAATCATACTCAATGGAATTGAGTCCTGGTATTACAGAGGAATGATCAGGATAAATTTGAGAAGGTAAGATAGGTCGTCAGCTGAGGCAGTCATTTGATCACTTTTCTTTATTTGATGTCACACATTTGTTTGAACTGATCTCTAATGAATCAATGTGTCCTTATACAGCAGGGGTGTCAAACTCAGTTTCACTGAGAGCCACACTGGAAAATAACAATCACATCAAGGGCCAGACATTTAGTTTATTCACATGCTTTTATGTCATCCAAAAAAGTCAAGGATGTTTGACTGTATTATTGCATGTCTCATATTGCCTTCTCACTGACAGTTCGGTCAACAAAAAGGCCCAAAAAAGTCAGCAATAAAGTGTCTTAGCCATCAAAGAAAAAAACGACAAAAAAGGTTGAAAAAAGCGACAAAAACATCGGAAAAAAACGATGGAAAACGAGCCAAAAGCGTTGGCAAAAGTAAAATGTATTGTGAACCTAAATTGATATGCGGGCCGGGTAAAAAAATCTGTGAGGGGCTGGATTTGGCCCGCGGGCCTTGAATTTGATACGTGTTATACAGTATCTACAGCCTATATAGCAAAATGAAATGACACTTAATTGAAAAGAGATATATCAAACCAACAAAATTCTGAAATATTACAAACCTCATATATATGTCAATAGTTATTTTTTTATATCTAGCTTGGTGGTTGCTGAGATGTGCTCAGCCTCTGCCCTCATTTCAATTGGAGCCGTGCTGGGGAAGACCAGCCCTGTCCACCTCGTCCTCATCGCCCTGCTGGAGGTGTCAGGGTTTGTCCTGAATGAATGGCTCCTCCAGACTATGCTAAAGGTAAGGCATTTTGAATGTGTTTAACCCTGACTTCAGTTTCTTAGACAAAGTGTGTGCTCATAATGATGTTTTCTTACTCTAGGTCCAGCCTCTAAAGAGCATCATGCTGCTTCACATCTTTGGGGCCTTCTTTGGACTCACGCTGACCTGGATCCTGTATCGGAAAGGATCCGAGCAGCAATTTGAAAAAGAGAAATTTGACCGCAAAACCGGATTATTTTCCATGTTGGGTAAGGTGTAGGTTATGTTTTTCCCCGACGTTGATAGGGTTTTGTAGAATTTAAGTTTAAACCCTGCATTGGCAAGCATCTACATTGTTGAAGCAGAATCGGAATAATCTGCTCTCTGTTCTCCAGGTACTATGTTTCTCTGGATGTTTTGGCCTAGTTTCAATTCAGTCCTTGTGGACAATCATACACCTGGGAGGAAGCTGGGGGCTGTGTTCAGCACCTACCTGGCCCTGGCTGTCAGTGCTGTAACAGCAGCTGCTGTGTCGGTGCTCTGCAGCCCCAAGGGAAAACTCAACCCGGTATTGTGACACTTGATGTGTCAACATTATGCTTTTCTATGAAAAGAGAATTGGCTGGAGTGAAATTACTTTTACCCGTATAAATACCCCCCAAAAATATCTAATCAAATCAGTATACTTTATACCAGTAAGATCTAATTTATGATAGCGTGTATATCTTCACTCCTCTGTCAGATCCATATGCAGTCAAGCATCCTTGCTGGTGGTGTTGCTGTTGGGGTTTCCATGTCAGTGGTTCATCAGCCATGGGAAGCCATGGCAATCGGATTCACTGCTGCTCTTGTATCAACAATTGGATTGCGATATCTCAAGGTTTTGATCACCCCATGGACACGTACCCCTCAATTAAATAATCTGTACACCACAGTTCATCATAAGCTCTTATTTTCCAGATCCACATGCTGCTTGCATTCAAGTGCCATGACACCTGCGCTGTCCTGAGCACACATGGACTCGCAGGTCTACTGGGATGGCTAGCACATCTCCTCCTACAGATTAAAGGCTGTGATGATCACACAACGTAAGTACACGACTGCCATACGGTTGCCTTGCAACACACAAAACATACAGCGTTACACCCTGTGTAATTGGTCCTTTATTTCACAGGGCAATCCGGTTTGCCGTATTTCACATTTGCACTCTCTTCATCACCATCAGTCTAAGTCTGTCCATGGGAATCATTACAGGTAAGTCATAATAATAACAAAAATTACTGATATATAGATATGACATATATATGCACAATAATTCCAATGCACCTGTACATGTGCAATGCATCTCTTGAATCTTGAATAAGTCTTCTCTCTAAAAGGTTTCCATTATCATCATTCTGGCACATAGACTGTATATAAAAGAGTTCTGGCACAATCATACCCGAAGACAGAAGGTCCCTTTTTAATTATTTAGTCACAGCAGAATGCCACAAGTTACATTTGACCCAACACTTATCTTACTTTAGGTTTTCAGTATTTTAGTGAAATTCAGGTCAGCTGAAGTCATCTGTTTACCGTGTAACAACATGCAGGTTGATAACCACAGGTGTTTATCAACACTGTATAATGCAGCATGCATGCCATTTGTATGCTTTCAAAATTACTTTTATATGTCATTGTTTAAAGGGCTACTACTTAAGTGGAACTTTTGGAGGCCGCCCCAGGACAAGAAATGTTTTGATGATCAGGCTTTCTGGGAGGTAGGCAATCAAGACTTTATTTTCTTACAGTTATGGATTTGATATTATTTTGTGTTGTGCTATACCTCAATAATAATGTTAATTCATAAAACAGAACTGGACAAAACGTTTTCATCTTTTGCAGTTTCCCCAGCTTGCCGTGCGCAAGTGAGACGGAGAAAGAAGTAGATCAAGTCTGATCCTGGAAGTACAAACTATTTTTGGTGTTCATTCATATCCATGTATATAACTTGATCAAAAGTTATTAGATGTTGTTATACGTGTAAGTCTGGGATTTAAAGGTCCCATGGCATGAAAATTTCACTTTATGAGGTTTTTTAACATTAATATGCGTTTCCCCAGCCTGCCTATGGTCCCCAATTGGCTTGAAATGGTGATAGGTGTAAACCGAGCCCTGGGTATCCTGCTCTGCCTTTGAGAAAATGAAAGCTCAGATGGGCCGATCTGGAATCTTGCTTGTTATGACATCATAAGGAGCAAGGTTACCTCCCCTTTCTCGGCTTTGCCCGCCCAGAGAATTTGGCCCACCCATGGGAGAGAGACATCATGGCTTTCAAACGAGAAAAGTGGCAGTTGGTCAAGGCCACACCCCCACCCTCCACCTTGCCCCCCCCTCTCTCCTCCTCAATAGCTACAGGCACAAAAATGGCACATACTAAGGAAAGCTGATTGTGGGACTGGCTCTAGTGGCTGTAATTCTGCACCAAGGCTGAATTTCGGGAAAGAGACTTCAGATACAGTATTAGGGGACCACTAAGGTCTTTAAAAAAGCATCCAAAGAGCATCATGTCATGGGACCTTTAAAAATTTAAATTTAAATCAAGGTTTAACTGTGGAAGCATGAATGCACGAGTCCTTTACTGCCCAATATTTTTTTGTTTAATGGTCATCAGAAACTGACCTCATGGTTTGGATGTTACACAAGCAAATGGGTAAGCGTTGCAGTCAAATACAAATCCCCATTACACATCACCCTACAGTTCTGAAACCGTTGTTTACTTAATGTCAGCAGCGTCAGCTAGTGAACCGTCAACAACAAATCTGGATGACTGCAAAGTTTCAGTGCTGACAAGAGTTATTTCAGGAAAAATACAAACAACCCCTTATGGTTACATTCAGCAAATGTGTACAGTAATATGAAATATTGCCCTCAATGATATTTTGTACCATAATAATTTATGTTGTTTCCACTTAAAAGACTGTCTAAATTAAAGGATCTCATAAAAGTAAGGATACCTGAAGAAATGTGGACAGCTCAGAGAATTAAAGCTCCCAAAATACACATTTTGTTATACACGAGTTGCGAAACATTGTAACAACATGGCTACACAGGCTGAGTGCAAATAGACATGTTTAAAGATATGCCACATTTGAAAATATCCAAAACTTTAAACGAATCTATGAACACTTGTGCTTACGTTACGATTAGCCATTATACAGCAAACAATATAAATTAAACATGTTAATTTGAAAGCTAACAATGTTTATATAAAGTGAATAACCACTAAAGCATATTGTCTCATACAATATAGATAGTAGAGTGTATAAACAGTGGACATGAAGACACACAGAGTCCATTACTGCCACAGATCCTCTGTACGTCCAAACTTGAAGACCAAACCCCTAACCAGAAGACAAGAAGATAAGGGTTAGCGAAATATTTTTTTAAATGTCACTCAAAACTCACTGTGAGTCTGTAAAGTTCATGTTAAATAAAAAAGTACATTCATGTACTTGCTTTTCTGCAATTCTTAATGTCAACATTGATACTTTTAATAATGTGACAGGTTAGAGGGAACCTTGTACAATTGTATAAGGTGTACAACCTTGTACAATTGTACATTGAATTGGAAATCATATTGAAAATGTAATTAAAATCGGGACCTTGTGAATTAGAATGGAATACCCATTGATACCCAGCCCTAGCTGAAGTGTAAGCATGGGTTTGGAGTAAGATACCGCAGAGGACCATTGACTTACCCAAAGAAAATGAATGCATTTTGGAAGAAAATGGCAATACCAGGGTACACAACAGGCTTTTCTGCAAGGGACAACAGAGTTATAGGTTACAAAATAAGGCCACATTTATAATTTGACAAAGTACAACATTTAGTAAATGAAGAGCTGTTCATGATTGAACTGTACATTTTGCTTCAAACTGCATATGTACATAAAGTTACTGCATCATACAGGCTTCTCTTTAAAAAAAAAAGAAGAAAAAAAATCACTATAATTTTTCAAAACACTTCTGAATTGCTTTAAAATACCTCTCACTGTCACACCCTAAAACTGACTACTGAACAGTCAGCGCAAGTCACGATGTGCTAGGCAGAAGAGCAGAACTTACTAGGCACTACGAATCCTCCAAACAGGATCCACATGGAGGCAATGAGGGAGCCGAATGCAAGCATGAAGCCAATGAAGAGCCAAACTCGAGCACCTGCAAGCAGAGATAAGAAAGGGTGCGTTACTGGGTGATGCGACACAACGCTTTTTATAAGTTTGCGTTTTACTGCATGAATGCTGTAATGGTAATACAAGGAAACAGTCTGACATCAGGGCATAAGTACTGTAACAGTATTAAAATATCCAGTAAAGAAACCATCACTATACATGGGGAAAGTTAACAGTTTGTGGGGAAATGTACTCTGAATATAGAGCTGTACAGCATATCCTATCATACACACCTGTCTGTCCAATGCAGCCTTCACTGTAGCTGTCTCCTCTCACTTGGCCGTTTGAAACAGCATTTATCCTAGATGTGTCAAATGAGGGAAAAAAAATGTATTTACATTATCAAAAGCTATTTGATAAGTGACTTTTATATTTGACTCCTTATGCTGACAGTCTCCATGGTAATTGGATACAATAAGAAGCTGGGAAATGTGCTGGGAAATAGCAAATTGACAAAAAAATAAATAAATTACAATCCCAAGCTAGTGTTTCAGAAGCTTTCAGTCCCAGTAGCTCCGTCAGTAGTCTCGCAATAGCAGGCTGTCCTCCACAGCGCTGCACAGGAAGGTCTGGTGAGCCCACACAACAATCCCGGATGGGAGAAAAAACGTGCTCTGGTTTATTGGCATTTCTTTAGACCAATCACAATCGTCTTGGGCGGTGCTACATGCCGAGCGGAGCCCCGGTGCCGCTGCAAAATAGCCTCTGGAAGGAACTTGTTCTGGTGGAGCGTGTACGTTCAATCCCGGAAGTGGAACGTCGTGGATATAGACTACTCCGTCAGGGACTTGGCTTGGGAACTGGAGAGGTGCCAGTTCACTTCCTGGGGTACTGCCTAGGTGCCCTCAGGCAAGGCACCGAGCCCCTTGGTGGCAGCCACATCCCTCTAAAATCTCTGTGTATGCATTTCAGGTGTATGTGTGTTCCTAAAAATGTAATTTCCCCCAAGGGAAAAATGTAAGTAATTCTTATGCAATGGCCCTGGAGTTGCTCACTTGTCATGGAGATGGTTTAGTTGGTGAAAGATTAAGGAGACCATCCACATCTAACACCAGAGACCATTCTTTAACACAGGCAGAAGTAATGTGTTACATGTAGTTCTCTGCACTGGCTCATGTTCACCCTCTTGGTGTTTTCAAATGGTTGATTTGGTTGGGTTGCGAGCAATCTGGGATTTATTGCGACAGACTGCTAGATGCAATCTGGGATGTTTGTCTGTTGTGACGGATCTGTTCCTTCTTAGATCTGTGAGAATGTCTGGGCTACCAATTATCATGTGACTTCAACTATACTATCTCCATGACAAATGAGCAGCTCCATACGCTGAGGAAGGCCTGGTGATGGGGCTTTATAGCTTAAGAAACACCAAATAATTCAACCTTGTTGGAATGGTTTGATAAACTGAAGAATCTAACATTTCCTGTGACAGAAACAGTCTGCAAATGCAGTCTTACATGAGAAAGGCCACTGTAGCGATGACTCCACAAGTGTGATAGGCGTGATGAAACTGCCCCTGGTCAGGATATTTCACTGCTGCATCAATGATGATCCACCAACCAGTGAAGAACTGCAACAAAGATCCACAGTTTAAAACAGGAATCCACAGCTCTACATACACCATTAGTAAGTAGGCAAACACAGACCAGGAAGACAAACCACATTAGCGTACATATCCCTTCTGTAGCTACAGTAGGCTATATCTGCCCTCCGGAAAACAGAAACAGTAAAATACCAGAACTCCAGCAGCTATGGATGCGATGGTGTTTCTTCTTTCTCCCCAGTCCACATTGCACTCGCAGTCTCCGCACCGGATTCCGTCCAGAAAACCTGACATAATTCTGGGAAAAGGCGTAGTAGCGTACAACAATGAGTAAAAGCAAAAACAACATAAACTTTATAGAAACACTCAGTCATCTCGACATGACACATATACGCTATATTTAATAGTACAACTCAATGTTCCCAAACACTGTTCAGAATTATGAAAACCAATGTACGTTTGTGCGCAATCGCTGTGCTGTATTGATGATGCTTAACTCCCTAGCTTACATAGCAAGCACCAACAAACACCAACTATTTGTACACCAAAGCTCGGTAACATCTATTCAACAACAAGGCTGTCGAGGTGTCCGCTTTATAGCTGTTAAAAATATAAAGTGTATTTATACAGTAGATAAAAAAAAAACAGGGCTGTGTCGTCGGATTCTTTTGTTCATCGCTTTGGCACTAGCAAACATTTCCTTGAAGGTTTCTTCTTGCTACGAAGTTGATATAAATAATAGCATAACTAATACGACAACGGTAGTACCAAGCGAAAACACACACCCCAAAAGCATTTCTTGGTTGTATTGTCATTTTCAAAGGAATTCTTACCTTTTATTTTCGTTTTTTGATGTGAACCCCCTGGATAAGCCTGACTTTGCTTCCGACAGAGCTCGGTCATGCACATGCGCAGTTCATACACAACCGTTTGATGATGGCACATCAGCGACGCTGTTGATATTGGTGCCTTCAAGTGTTGTGGACAAAATGGTAATTTGTGCAAAATTACAAGAACATGAAATGAACTACTCATAAAGTATAGCCTACTTGTAGGGATATTAATATGTCAGTTGACTTAGATGTGAAAAGATGTGACGTATAAATGAGTGCATAGGAGTGGTAGTATCACCTCGTAACTCGTTCATTCTAAAAGTGATAAATAGAAAACAACATACTACATCCGCATTTTCTTCTGTAAAACAGTGCAGTATAAAGTAGTGAATATATGTGCTACCTATGTTACAAACACTCACCATACTATGCAAACCCCACTTCGTGATTATGCTCTTCATTATTTCCAGAGAAAATTGCCGAACAAGTTACTTACGGGTCATTAAGTTGGAGGTACGAGCTTAGCACGAGTTCTTGAAGGAAGCACCGAACCGCGTACTTTCACATTTACTTATGAAGCTGTTGCAAAAAAACAAAACAAAAAACGTATGAAGCTGTTGCAGACTGCATCACACGCTGGACTCGATCCTGAAAATAATAAACGAGTAGCCTATATTTGAAACTAATTTTAAATATCGTAGCAGAAATACAAAATAATAAATACTAAAATATAATTCAAATAGTAACTGTGTAACTAAAATGATAGGCCAATATATGAGAAAGCAGATGTTAAACAAGGGATTTATGTAAATTGTATTTTATTTCATGTGTCTAAAGGACTATTTGCATTTGACTCTGCTTAATCCGTGGTTCAGTGGTGTGAGTGCAGAACAGCAACATTTGTGTTTAAAACATGCCGTTAACTGAAACAAGGGGAGAAAAGTTTACACTTTGGTTATTATCTCAAAGCAGAGGAAACAACTTTCTGAAAGCCATCAACAGAACATTTTCTCAGATCTATTGTTTGTTAAGATTATCTGTAGATCTTCTTGAAGCCATTTTCTGCATGCTCTGATGGGAGATTTGTGCCCATCATGTGTGAGTCACAAGGGGCCTTAATGCATGCTGCCAACCTTTTCACTATTCACAAACCTTAATGCCTGCAACTGTGAACAGAGTACTAGAGGACATACAGTATCTGGGGCTGTAGCATCAATCAGCATCTACTTTATTGTCGATCACATCATGGTGTAGGCATTCACAACAAACATTTGAATAATGAGATATCAAGTTAGTGGTCCATACAAATATGTTGAATTTGAAATTAGCATTTCAAGAATAGTACAGGTACTTTAGTTGACACATCGGAAAATGACATGTAAGCCTGTTTAAATGAGTAAACAAGATGACAATTGTCTTAAAAGACTCCAAGCAATTGCAAGGCTACAGATATGGACAGAAAGATGACACCAAAGTATCCAATGTAGCCATAGGCACCATTCATCCTCTTGGCTGGATCTGGAATTAAACATAAAATAGACTTTCACCAAGCAGAAGTATATGAAATATCAATAAATACTGAACTATTTGTTGGGAATGTTTTGGTCTGATTTTGAAATTCACACCTAATATTTGGCAGATTATACATTAAATTGCCGTTCATAAACTACTTAACTTAAACACATACCGCAAGTTAGACCTCATCGATAGTTTTTTACTATGTTTTGCTCAATGCTATCTTCTGTAAATGATTAAACAGAACTAGGTGAGAAGCAACAACATGCTCTAGCAATCACTGTACTGTAACCTGTGTGACACATATATACTGCAGCCTTTACACATCTAATGCTACAATTATGAGTATTATATTTTTTATATATTATACTTTGACCCAAGTACTATTATATAAAATATTACATAGATTAAAAATAATATTGGTAGTCTGTGTGTAGCCTAGAACTGTGTGTAAATGTAGACGGATAAAAAGAGTGGATGAACTGAGTTCATGTGCTTTTTTCCCCCATTACATTAACACAATGTCTTACCTCCTGTGTAATAGCCCCAGGCGTAGGAAAACCTGCTGGTCACCCAAATAGCCCCCAGCACAGAAGCTGATAACTTTGTGAATAAAGAAAAAGCGAATTAATACCAACAGTTGGGAAATACAGCGGTGATCCAGTTTGAGTAAAAAATGCTTAATCACTGTGACTCTGGAGAATTTATGCCAAAGATCACAAGAATGTCTTGCCCCTCCCACACGTGCGATATGGTGTGTGGTAACAATTTTATAGTATGGCAAAATAATATAAACAAACACAAAGTTAATACGTGGCTATATTTGATTAGGTGTGTAAAAAAAAAAGTATACATACCGGGTACACAAGAGCTGCAATGGTCTGGAAAACAAGCCACTGAGGATACACCTCTAGGGTGTTCTGATGTGCTCTCTGGATACAGTTGAATACCTGCTCCTTGTCACTGTACATAGTGGGGTACTGTAAGGTAAAGCGAAGATCAAACATACAATACATTAGCCAGTGTCAACTTTACTTCTACTTGTTTTCATTATTTTCCCACTTTTTTTTTCCCTGATATCTATGCAGGTGTAGAGGTAAATATGACATATCCAAAGCTGGACGGCAATACAGTCAGAACGTCCATCTCTTCTCGATAGGTTGGACTGTGTTTCAAGTTTTTAGAAGACGGTGGCGTGCAATCGTGGAAGCAGGAAATACAGGAATCAACAAAGTAATCAGAGTCGAGGTTACATAAGATATCGCGAGATTGCTTGCCTGCCGGCGATATTACGAATCCCACTATGGCCACGCCAACACCGAACCTTCAATAGCATTCACACACTACTATTGGCCAGGCGTCCCATAGATATATATCTATGAGGCGTCCATGCTTACATGTCCTATCTCCTGACCAATCCCTAACCTTAACCACTCGAGGTGAAATGCCTAACCCCAACCAATCGAGCTGCTTCGTAGGGCGGTTCTTGGCGTGGCCGTAGTGGGATTCGTAATTTTGCTGCCTGCCGAGGGTGTAGGCTATTTAAAGGGCAATACCACAAATATTTTTCTTCTTCTAATATATTAGTTGTGTTGCACAAAAGCAAAGAAGAGTTGCAAAACATAATAAAGCATGTGTACAATTAAGGACATGCTTTTCTTATCTCCACTACATGCCAAGATGGAACTTAAAGGTCCCATGGCATGAAAATTTCACTTTATGAGGTTTTTTAACATTAATATGCATTCCCCCAGCCTGCCAATGGTCCCCCAGTGGCTAGAAATGGCGATAGGTGTAAACCGAGCCCTGGGTATCCTGCTCTGCCTTTGAGAAAATGAAAGCTCAGATGGGCCGATCTGCAATCTTGCTCCTTATGAGGTCATAAGTAAATTACTTTGAATTAAATTACTAACATATGCAATGCACAACAACTGTTATTGAAGATAGGCCTACAACAGGCACTGAGGATATTTTTTGTGAATACTGCATTTGACCTTTTTTCACTCCTTTTTGTCAAAGTGAATCCAAACATTTGTGCTTCTCTGCTGTTTTGCAGGTTGGCCCAAATTATCAAATTCTTTTGAACTTTTATCAGAGTCTAAACGCTGATGCTGAATCGGCAGCCTTTTGTCCCAAATTCAGGTTGACACATAATTAGATATAAGGGCACATGCATTAATGTCACTTTTGGAGAATGCATACCGTGGATGTTAAAAAGTAACAACGTTCACCCAGAGTGACTGTATTCCTTTTGTTTGTACCAAACAGGGGCATTAACACAGTGAGCTGTTCAAAAGAATCAAATCTTGAATCATTTAGAAAAACACACGAAACGATCACCCAACACAAGACACTTTAAAATCTTTTTGGGAAAAAGAAAGGAGGGAGGAAACAAAAATATTTGTGACACAGAAAGCAACAGCACTTGAAACATAAATTAAACGTAAGTCCAACAGCACTAGTGCCAGTAATACGTCATTGGATACTTCCTGGTGAGGCCACAGCAGATTTAACATTATAAGAAAAGAAGAACAAGGATAGGTTTATACTGTACAGGTATATATATTGATATAAGGCACAGTCACGTCCAGATCTACACAGATGTATCAAAGAGTTTAGTTAGTAAAATAGGAGTATTCATTTTTCCAGTTTTATCCAAAGGAGGGAAAGGGATTAGTGATGAGTTATTAGTTAAAACAGGAGAAATGCTAGCAATTTTGTAAGCAGTACAGTGGATAAAAGATACAAGACCACTGAGAGCAATCATTTGTTCAGACTCAAGCTCATCACTAGCGTAGTGTACATCACAGTCATTCAGACAGCAGACCAGACATTTTGAGATTTACAACAAACTTTGTATAATTCAAATGATTGGTCTTAGAGTAATATGTTTTTTATATGGATACCGGCACTTATTGGTATCAAAGGAAAGGAAATGACAGATAAAGTTGCAAAAGTGGCTACAAAACATAATTACCGGTACATTGATTTGGCGGTTAGTTTCAGAAAAACAGAAGTTAAGAGCATTATATAACAGAGATTGAAGGAAACAATGCGAGGAAGAGAGGAAAGGACGATGGTTTTACAGAGTACAAAGGAAAGCAGGAGGAATGAGGTGCTGGAATTAAGGAGCAGGAGAGAAGAGACGATTATATCAAGACTTCAATTGGACACACTGGACTAAACAGTATCACTGATCAAAATAGGTATGCATAATACAGGAAGATGTGATTACTCTTGGCAAGAAGAAACAGTATAGCATTTATACTATACTGTCATAAATATTAGGGAGATAGAAGACTTTTGATACAAAACCTCACAAAGATAAAAGTGTTTGATCGAATATGTATTCTGGAATGGAATTCAAGAAAAGAGCTTCATTAATTGCATTGATCTATTTTGCATATATTTTTTCTGTTTCTATATTTATCGTTTATTCCTTAATAATGTTACATATGTTTGTTTGTGTATGTATGCACCAATCACCAAAGCAAATTCCACGTACAGGCAACTTACTGTGGCAATAAACTATTTCAGTATCTTAGACAAATTAATATGAATGAGAAGATATACGTTTTATTTATTTATTATTATTATGTTATTTTATGTTTTGTGTAAATATTCTAAATACTAGATATTCTGATTCACACTCCATACCAGTTGGTGGCGGTAATGCCCCAAATCGTTGTTTGCCAACCGCCAATACACCTCAAAGAAGAAGAACACGTGACTGGAATTAGGCTACTAGCTACGGCTACTACTCGCTGGTTCGCTTTCATTAGCTAGAGTGACGACGACAGAGACGGTTCAACATCCACGACGAGTCAACGGTTGCTTCAAACCAACACAATTGAGCATTTTTGAGTTTTATTCGAAAGCTATCGTCGCGTTTACGTTTTCTGAAGGCGACTTTTCTGATATATTGTATATTTGAAAGTCATCAGGAGGACCAAAGGTTTAAAGTCAACGTTACAGTCGACGGTAAGTCCATAACGTTACAACGGCAGCTTCAGCTTTCATTTAACGTTAGCTGACGTAACGTTTACTTTCTGTAAACGGTTGCATTTAACGTTAATCGACTGAATATACATGTATTGTCTATGTAATTTAATGTTTATGTGCGAATTATTTGGATATGGCGTTTTTGGAGTGATAACAGATGGTAGCAAGCTAGTCCGGCTATCTTTAGCTTGCGTCATACTGGAAATTTCCAGTATTTTCCAGTCGGCCGCTGCTGCATTACGTTGCTTTGCTCGCAAGGGGCAGCACCGAGGAAACAACTGTTACACAACAATAGCCGTAGGTTTACAGACTGTGGGTGATGTTATCAAGGCACTAAAACGCCTAATGACCCTCATTATTGCTATATTGACTAACGTTACAAGGGGCCAGCCCATTCTAAGTTTTTAGTTTTTAATTTACTTAATTAATTTCGATATTGTCATTTCAGCTTTTGGCAAAAAAAACTAACAAAACAATGGCCAAGGGAGAAGACTCACACTCTGAAATGGCCGACGTTCGTCAGAGAGATGGTATCAATGTAATCTTTGACCAGAACAGCCCTGCCTCGTCTCGCTCCCGCTCACCAGCCAGAAGCAGCGGTGGTGGCAGACGCTCTGTTGGCTCTCGTCGCCACAGGGGACGTGGCACCCACGGGCGACGTTACAGGTCTTCATCGTCGTCTTCGTCCAGCAGCAGGTCCTCCTCTCACACCAGGTCCCGCTCTCACCCTCGTTGCCACAGACCTTCTTCCCGCTGTCGCTGTGACAAACATCGCAGAAATGGCCGTGAGCGCCGCTCCAGGCCTTCCAGCCGCGGGTACAGGAGGTCTGTGAGTCGGTTTTCCCAATCCCCACCCAGAACCCACAAAAGCGGCTCAAGGTCCGGATCTTCAGAGCATTCTGTCAACTTAAATTTGGATGGTAAGATGATTTGATCAAAATTAGGGAACAGTCACTACTCTTACTTGTATTCATTGCCCAAAGAGGCACACTCTGACAATTATTTATTTTTTTAATTGCAAAAGTCCTTAAATCTTTTCAAAACTTTTTGTGTTCCCCAGATAAAGAAGAACTCATCAAAACTGCAAAGGCCAATGCTACGACGATTCTAGGAGTGGAGAAGCTGGAACTTCCCGAGAGGATCCTAGAAGTGGAGAAGCTGGAACTTTCTGAATGTGTGAAACCAATCCTGTCAGAGCAGTCGGAGTTCAAATGGGTGTCGTCAGATACATGGGTGAGACAAGACCCTGAAAAGACTCTGTCACAGGTGGGTGTCTCATCAGCTACACATTGAACACATCACACACTAAAGAACCACTTGCCACAGATTCTTTTTAAAGGCATAGACACATTTTTCCCATCTTGAACTACATGATGGGGAATACAAGGTAAGCAGTGTTGAGTATTTTTCAGTTTTTCAAACAACTTGTGCCTAACAGTGCACTGACCATTAATACATGTTTACCACATGGGTAAGGGACTCATAGGTCTTTGGCTGTACATGACAAATGGTTTTTCATAAAAGTAAAGTTGCAACAATTATACAGTGCATGAAGCACAATGTAATGTCTACAGATCTATTGATTGATTTGAATTTCCTGTGTCTTGTGTTAACCTTTGGACCCCTGAGGGAATACACATGCTCTCTGTATTTATTCCTGTCTTCATAGATAACATGACAGTGGTCTCCTTCACTCATCGGCACCTGGGATTAAAGGGCTGTCATGTGACTTGGGTGAAGACAATATGTGTTTGCGTGAAAGGTTATCTGATAACTCTTGTAATGTTCACAATGTGTAAGTTTATCAACTAGAGGCTTGCAATTAAACAAACACATATGTAGATTGCCTCACAATCAGATGATGCACACAGTCCATAAACATGCTAATTATACACATAGATACGTAGATGATGCAATTCAGCTATTGTATTACACTGACTCCACTTCATACAGATAGGCAGTAGATTTTTGAAATTTCGAATGTATTCATGCTTGCAGTTGAAATGGGTCATTGTTATTTAGCAGAATCCTCCACTCGCTGATGGAGCACAGGCGTGTGGACTGCATTATAGTGACTATCCCTGTCGAGAGCTAAAAACAGACGAAGAACTCCTCTCCATATGCCAAAGATAAGTTGGTTCACCAGCTGAGGGCTGGGAAACCTAGGTCACCATCATTCTGCCACTGTAGACAGAAAAGACAAACCTTTACTCTTTTTCTTTGCATTTTATTCTGTTTCAAGGTCTGTCCTTGTAGGATTCATTAAATGGTCGAGCCAGGCCTTTGATGGCAGTGGGACGGGGGTGTTAAGTGTTGAAGCTAACACTTAAATAATTAACAATGCAATAGAAGTTTTTTATTTATTTATTTATTTACAATATTAACAATTGGAACTATAATCCATCCATACGAACATAAACTGTCAAGCTCACCCTACCATCAGTTTTACACACGTGTCTAACTAGGTTTGGTTTTCTTGTCTCTTTCAAACAGAGCATTGAGGGGGAGTCTGATATGTCCAGCCCAACGATGTCCCCAAAAACAAAAATCTCTTTCAGCATTCATGTAAGTGACTTAAACTGCATCTTCAATGGTTAATAGCCAAACCAAACTGCTTTACTTTTTTTCTGGGTATACATTGATGTATTCTAATGTCTCTTTCTCTCCTAATCTTGTCCCGTTAGAATTCTGTGGTCAAACAAACAGTGGCAGCTTCATCTTGTGCTAAGGTAACTTCCAGGATGGACATCTATGAAAGCAGGAAGCCTTATGGTCACTGGGTTCCAGTCCAATCAGGCAAAACCTCCAAAGCACGCAAACACAGACCTGCCACGTCACACTAGAGTGGCAGAGTACATGGACGTTGTAAATATTTTGTACATATATTTTACCATTTCATGGTCAACATTTTCTTTCAGATGTTAAAAGTTAAGTGGAAAGAAGTGAAGATTTCATCCAGGTGGGATTATTTTTCCTTTTGTTGTATAGTGTGCTGGTTATGATTGAATAAAGATTTATTTGATAGATTGTTTCTGACTGCTTTTGTAACTAGTCTCGTAGATCAATGAACTGCACCCAGTGAGTCAATATTGAGCCTTGATAAGCTGTTTAGGGAAAGCTTTAATTGGGAGTTAGGTTTTAGAATTGGTAGAGAACACTGACTAAACTCATGCATGCAGAGAAATGAGGTTTTAACTGACCAATAGTAACTTTACAGTAATATTCCTTACTACTTACAAATCACTTACTAGAGTAAAGCAATGGCATATTTGGATATATTTTTCTAAAGGGTTTTATCCTACAGTCCAGCCTGAGTGTTTGTGTATGGATTTAAGTCTGCTGCATTTTTTATGATGACCACAGTGTGTCAGTATTATACATTTCAGAGTTTGTCGGTGTGTCACTTAATTAGGAATGGGTCAGGTTTCAGACTGATGATGTGGTAGCCTGGTTCTGGACCTCTGAATTGGCAAAATCTCTGATTTGTTTGATTTTAAATAAGAATGAAGTGATACAAAATGGCAAATCAGTCAATATCAGCCTAGATGATTCAGTGACTCTGAAGGTACACAATGTATATAATGCTATGTGACAGAAGTCTTTTAAAAAACCCATGATACCTCGAACAATTCCACAGTAGTGCAAAAAAAGTTACGTATTATCTGTAGTTCATTTAGCTCAGAACAGAGCCATCAATAATGGTATGCGCTTTTCCTACAACCTCTGCCGTAAATAACACCTGTAATGTATCATTAACTACCTAGTAATCAGTCGCAGAATTATTTTTTTGCCTGTGGGACTCTGATGGTGATTGACGTTTGGTGATCATCTAGCTGCTTACACATGATTTGAACATGTTCTTTCTTGAGTAACATAATATATCCTGCTGTTGTGGCTGCTAAAGTGACTGGTTCTTGGCACGTAAAAAAATAAATGCTAGTGTATTATTGCCAGAAGGTAACTTATCTATTGGGTAAGATAACTATGAAGTGAGTTTGATACACTTTTGTGCTCCCAAGATTTCTAGGCTGATATTTACATACATGTCACAATCTGCTGATTATGTCTGAGTGCCAGACTGTGTGTCTCCTGCTGTAAACTGACCTGTAATTCTGATTAA
Source organism: Perca fluviatilis (assembly GCF_010015445.1). NCBI lineage: Eukaryota > Metazoa > Chordata > Actinopteri > Perciformes > Percidae > Perca > Perca fluviatilis. The sequence continues at coordinate 24,751,056 of NC_053131.1, read as the reverse complement.
TTACTTTGACGAGAGATAAGACATGCAAATACATAACACAGGGAGCAGGTACTGAGAACGTAATACACATCAATATCATTGATATGCACACACAGCATAGTAGTCTCTAGTTTGACCAGACAAGGCAGAGAAGAGAGACAAGGGTTTGTTTTGTTTTGTAATGGAGTCATCACATAATAGGTTTGGAAAAAAAGATTTGGTGCTTGCAGGCTTTTGTGTCTATGGAGAAAAAAAAACTCACTTAACACTTATTTATACAGTCATTTTCCTATATTTACTAGGCTTACTTGCTTTGCAGGAAACAGTTTAACTGGCAGTTGGTCTCAGAATAATTAAAAGTGTCACATTATCTGAGACACAGCAGTTAATTTATGCAGTGTTATTCCTTCTACGATTCCCAGACAATGTCCTCAGGCTAATCAGATAAGACTACACAATATCACAATCATAAACCTGAACGTTTAATCCACACCCTCAAAGCTCTAGAGCAGAGTCAGATATCAAAGCCCTCCCTTACCCCTCATCAGTAAAACAAACTATTTGTGTCATGGCCTCTTCGCACACTATCCTTTGAAGGCATACCATACATTTATTGTGAGGTTTGATTGAGTCAAGATTAAATATAATAGAATAACGAATAGGTTTGCTTCAATTCAATGCACACACACACGCTCTCACCCACACACCTTGTCTACCCTGTAGAGGGTGCAATGCGCCTATTTTCCCCAGACAGTAGTTGGATGAATGGGAGGCTTGCATGGGAACCTGTTGTCTTATCTGTTCTCCAGTCACAAGGCTTTCCTGCTCATGTCACAGCTCGGGGCAAGTAAGTTAGACTGAGAGGTCGATGATAATGAACAAATTCAATTGCTCAGTTGTTGGTCCTTTTTGTGCACCTCCACTAAAACATTCTTTTGGTTTGATGCTAGTTTATTCTCACGCTTAAAAACATCTCTATCATGAGACCACACACAAGTAAAGCCACAGAAAAACAAACAAGTGTGCAAGATAACCAAGTGGTTTATTTAAAAAATAAAAAGGATAAGAATGATAACAGTTGTTTTAACTTCTAATAATGTACAAAGGTACACCACACATCTAACAGATAACTTAAAACTCAAAATAACCTTAGCATGGTATACAAATGTCAAACTGCCTTACAATACAGAGTACATTTTAGCATTTCAATATATGTATTCTAGGTATGCAGAATAATATCCATCACAGAAATGAAGAAGTAGTGAGCATGTCCACTGAGGTGACTGACTGGACCCACTAGACAGCTGTGCCTCTCTCCAAGTTTTGTTTGATCTCGGCTGTGTATTTGCCGTAGAAACGCTCCGCCTTCTTGTTGAACTTGGCATTCCTCTCGTTAATGTAGTCGATGTCTGCGTCGTCGTTGTACGCCCTGCGTCGGCTGTACTTGGCCCGCTTCTCTATCCTGACAATCGCAAATAAAAGCAGCTTAAGGGAAGATTTCATAAACCAGTATGGCCACTATCCATGGCATATCCAATAACAATAATTGGGTACAGGCAATTATTTGGGGGGTGTGCATTTAAATTTGGCAAGGAGTGGCGATGGAAAACCAAACACACACATGCATACTCGAGGAAAATACTGTCAATTTGTGAGCTCCCAGTCTTGATTTACTGTGTCTTCAAAGCATTGTTGTGCGTCATACCCTGGCAACTGAATCCTTGTCTAATGCCCCACAGTCGCATCTCTAACACAAGCCATAGGCTGTCTCAAACATAGAACCGCTCAGGGTACGACCAGGGTAATCAAAGGTGAAAGGGACTTCTGTAGCAAAGACAAAAACTGTTTGAAGCTGCAGTCAGTTCAAATGTGAGGGACACCGAAGACATGGTTTGATCTCTGTGTTCTGACTTTGCAGTGGCTTTCATAAAAGGTTTGGCAAACCATCTACCCACACCCACTTACCAAAACACTAAGTATGGTATGGACCATTTGTTTGACATAAGGTCATGTACATAGTCTGCTATGGTCTGAACTCCTTTATAAAAGAGTGTGTAGGATCCATACTAAGTGCACATACGCACAAAAGCTGCAAATGGTGTGCGGCAAAAAACAAAAAAAACTGTGCACGTACACCTGCAGACAATTAATGTTGATGCATAGAAACGAGCCTGCTGATCAATTCTTCTTTACGTTGAATCATGGCAACAACCGAGAGAAAGATTTTTTTGGGACAAAGAAATGGAGATGCTTGTGGTGGAAGTTAGAAAGCACATATTGTTTGGTGGCCACAGCAGTGGGGTCACAAACTAAAGAAAATGCAGCACGGTTATGTTCACTTCAGCGATTTTACACACAAAAACCATATGAAAACTCAATTCATCAAGCAATGATGATGATGATGATTAAATCAGCTTAGTTAGGGTGGTTGAGGTAAAAAAGGCAGCATCCTAACATGGGCTGGGGAATGTGATGGAGAGACAGCTCTGATGAAAATACTGAGCGGAACATGATTTGAGATTTGATCGTGTTTCCGTACAGGTGCGCACATTCTCCCGTCAGGTTTGTTTTCATAGATCCCCCCCCAACTTTTGCATGGGAAGTGGCATATGCCTCTTTCAGCGCCCGTTTTGTACATAGGCAACAGGTATAAATGAGGCCCCATGAGTTGTGCTCTGACTAGGACCTTAATAAATATCATCGAAGGTGGTCCACTTGAGTAGGTTTGGTAGCTTCCATGCAGCTAATAACAAGCTGCCTCCATCAGTTGATGGCATCAGGATTTTCACTCTGGGCTGATTTCTTTAGATCAGAAATTGCCTGGTTCACACAAAACATCCAATTTTTCCAAATTGGCAAAGAGGACACAAACTCACCACAGATATATAAATTCATTTCCAGACTCCACACAACGTTTGTGGTTTACCAATGCTGGAAAAAGGTCTGAATGTACCCTATACTAATACTGTTGTTCTGAGATACAGGAAATAAAATGTTAGTATTGCTTAAGCCAATCATAATTATAAATGGTTCGTTTTTCTTAAAGTCACGGGGGGATGAAATTGTGTTGAACATTTTACTACGACCATTAATATATGTATAGTTAATAATTTGGTCAAAGTTTTCCACCATTAGCGTCGAGTGCTTGTTATTTCTCACTGGCAGCAGCCACAAGAGCAAAAACCAAAGAAGGGGCAGTTAGTACGAAGGTTTATCTTAGTCGTTTGCCCAGTAAGTCAAGCTGATACTTAATGGGCAGGCTGAGAGTAAGAATGAAATGAATGGAATTATGGTCTGTTTTTTTAGTGTGACTTACTGTTTCTCAACATCTTCCACCATGCGGTCAATGCCGTCCTTTGATGGGACATGGGTGCCGTGGATCAGGCTATTAGATGTGGGGTGGAAGTCAACACCACTGTGGAGAACCAGCAAAGGAATTAGAAATGCATAACCACAGATTATCACAATTTTAACAGACTTAAAACTGACTTTTCTATTCCATCACTGTGATATGGCCATCCCAATTAGAGAAGATAATGTGGCTTTCAGAGAAAAATGTGTTCTGTGCATTCTTCACAGTTCAGCATGAACGTCAGTCCTTAAAAGGTGAAAAACCTGCAGGCACTGAACTCTTCCATGTTATTGTACATGCATTGCATCCTACAATTACTTCAGAAGTGTGTCAACACCAACCCCAGGGCAAATGAGGGGGTACATAACTTAACATATAGAAAAATGCTTTGTGTACATGTGATGGGGGAATTCTAAGATGATGAGGCCAAGAAAATTGTTAAAATGTATTTGACTAGAAATTTCAGAGTTACGGACTTAATATCAAAAAAGGGTTCTTAAGTCATCATCATTTTTATGGCCCTGTTAATAGGAATGCACAAAAATCTAGTAATGCCACATTTCTGCACATGTTGAACTGTCTGTCTGTCTGGACAAAGTATTAAAAGGCACAAATACAATATTGTCACAGCAAAAGCAGATGGGGCAGAGGCTTAACTCACCATTCCTCTCTCTGCTTCTCATAGCTTTCCAAGTCTGGTCTGATTTGCTTAGTGAGCCTTTGGTACTGTCGGAATTGGGCCTCGGCATAACCTGCAGTCCATTGGGTGAGACGGTGAGAAATAAAAACAGGCTGACTTCAAATTACCGGAACAAACAGCAAGCAGACACGAGGATCAGCAACACAACCGGCGGCTGGTTAGGGAGGGGTAAAGAGGCAACTCTCCTCCTCCTCCCTTTGTCTCTTGAAGCCCCTCTGGTGATAATTTTCTCCCCAGAGGTTTTAATTCACAGGAGGTTTGGATGCAACAGATGGAAGCCATATTTAGGAGACACAGCAAGTTTTTTTTTCTCTTTCAGTAGATTAAATTGGGAGCACTTTGAGATGATTAACATCCCAAGGGGTTCTTACATGCAACCAGTACTGCTCTTTATACTGCTGCTGTATAGGATTCAGGTAGCAACATTTCACTATGTGGTATAAAAGTGGAAAAAGTAGAAGAAGAAAAAAAATGGTCACATGCCATGGCACAGCAGGACAGAATAGTAGACCAGAATCACAGTTTACCACTTGTTTCCTCCTGAGTAAACTGTATTAAATTACTATTCACTAAATGAATAGACTGAGGTTCTGTGGTGTCATGCCTAAAATAAAGCAGTTCAATCCAATCACAATTTGCTTCCATGTTACTTTCTGACGCAACTATAAATTTACAGAGTCAAAACAATCAGTGACAATCACTTCAGCGTGTTAAACAATGACTGCCAGCCTTGATCATATTAAGTGTGAAAGCAACAGAAATTCCCTCTTGATTGAAGAAATGTGTTAGTTTAGATTTCTTAAAAAAAAAAAAAGCCAATCAAGACTGCAGTCTTTAGTCTGTACACACCTAATTAATAAGTTGTTCAAGTGAATATGAGGTTAGTGGTGAGTAATCAAAAGATAGCATCCTTTGGGTTCCTCCTACCGATAGGGCTGGGTGCGTACAGAATTCAATACTTTTTAGGTAGCGACCGAACTGCCTCCTTAGTATCGAAAAATGCCTTGTAATTCAATACCAAATTTCAATAACTAAAGAGTAAATCTCATCAGCAACAGTGAGCCAATAAGCATGCAGCATGCTTCTACCAAGATCTAATAATGCTGCTGATTGGCTGTCTAAAGTCACACGTTGTAGAAGCATGCAGGAAAAACTCTACATGACGCACAGAGACAGGACTCACGTAGTAGGAGCAAAATAAATAAGAAAAAAAAATAAAAAGATCTGTGCCGTAATATTGTACTTTCTTTTTGTTAAAATGGATTTTATAAAATTGGTTTAGAAAACAATATCGTTCAGGAACCGGTATCAAAGTCACGGTATTTGTCTCGGTACCGGTATCGAAAATGTTTGAACGATAACCAGTCCTACCTACCGACACAAGGTCGGTTGAAAAGCAAAAAATAAAAAAAAGACAGTTGCCGGAGGCTGGGTCATTATGCCCCAAGCATGTGTGCCATTTAAGGTACAAGTGAGACATTAAATACAATCAAGGATGTCCCGTCTATGTAACAGATTTGAGCGCTTAATGGCTCATCAGATGCCAAAACACTGCACAACGAGGTGAAATACTCACAGAGAGGATTTTACAACATTATCACCAACTATTTCTTTAAACCACCACGAATGTTTGCTGGATGACGTTGCGTTGCAACAAAAGTTAACCAAGGTTCCACTTTTTATGATTGACGACCCTTCGTTGTTTTACCAGAGCCCCGTGCGTTGGCAATGAGAGGGCTGCGTTGTCCCCACGTGGGCCAAGTCGGTCTGAACGCAGCCTTAAGCTGCAGACACGCTGACCAGACGGCCTGCCCTCGGCAGAAAAGGCAGTTGGACAGATCAGTCTCCCCGAGTTGGTCCTAAAAGTGCCTCGGAACACACCAAAGCGACGAGACGTAATACGTCTCCGTAACAGCAGGCGGCGCTAATCTGTATTGTCGGCCCAAAAATGAAAACCGGCAGCTGATTGGACGAACGCGTCACGTGGGTCTGGTTTCTCCGGAAATTCAAAGACAGACTGTCATGAAGGGCTGTGACGATAACCGCATCACCGCAATACCGGCGGTGATGTGCCACTACCGCGGTCATCACCGCATTTATTGTTTTTTTTTAACCTTTAGCTCACGTAACTTACAGGAGAACAGATATTGTGTGATATGACATATAATGAAAGCAATAATCATTGTGTAGTTACCCTCATCGACTGTCTTCTATCCTACATTCAAGAGTTTATGGAGAGAAAAAAAAACGCAAGTTACCCGTCACTTCAGCTTTGCACATGAGGATGGACAGTCCATTGAGCTGAGGTGGACGTGGACACATTAACGTTAACGCTGCAGTGTTTACCATTGCACATTAGCCTAGCGGAGTTTCCTTCTGCTGATAGCTTAATCCTGACAAAACCGAACGGTTGAATCTCAGCCTGCATGCACGTTTTGTAGCCTAAACAGAGCAGCTTATATTGGTTATCTTAGACAGAGCACTCTGTCTGCTCAGCTGCTAAGACCGCTGTGCTGCGGAGCGTCTGCCATTGGCATTGTCGGCAAACCTTTTTTTTTCTTTTTACTTTATTGACAATAGAGCTTTCTGAACTGTCTGTGGAATAGATCAACGGAGAGGAGAAAAAGCAGAGTGGCCATAAATGACAGCAAAACACAGTAAAGACTCTCACATTGAGCTGAAATGGAAACACTGTGCTATGGGTTAAGCCGATGTTTATCGGGGGGGGTAACGGCCATTCACTTTACCGGCGGTATTGACAACAGATAAAGCCAGTGTGTCTTGAGAAGCTCAAGCTTGTTGTTTTATTGTTTACTTTACATCATCTTTGCTATCTCTTTTTCCTCTCGCTTTTCCTCACAGTAGCACTCATACGCTGCTCTCCACACGGCCACTGATGTCAATCACTTAAGGCCCCCTGCCATTCTCGCTCTAATTTACGCTACTCTTGTAAGGGGGTTGCGGTTAACCGCCATACCGCTGTGATATGTTGCTTTGTCACCGCGATAAGAAAAATACTATACCGTCACAGCCCTACTCATGGCGGCTTGTTCAGAATACGATCTCATATTGTACTAAAATAGTTTACCGAAACGTGTTTCTGAAAACATTTTAAGCGAGAAATAGGCCATGCAGTTGCTGAATTGTCTTCATTTCAGATCAACAAAGGTCAGTTTAAAAGATTTTTGTCAGATTTTGAGAGACTCTAGTCACGCTCATTCCGCTCCCGTTTCCGGGATAGCACTCTACCAATCAGATGGGTCATTTGAGTCCGACTGCCGGCAGTGCCTGCCCCGCCAATTCAACATGTCAAATCGGCCAAAATGAAGGTCGACGGCCCCTCGGACGGCACGGAACACACCGAACAGACTCGAGTCACCGACCTCGCCGGACGATTATCGGCTTGGTGTGTCAGCGCCTTTAGACAGGATCATCTGTCAGTCGTTCACCTGCCATTTTATATTTTGATAAGATAAATTAATAAAATTACAAAAGCTGACTAGGCGGACTAACTCTGACATGAATTTTGAGTCATTTACTAATGAGTTCATTCGCACTTGACTATGTCATGTCTCATATATCCTATAAAACAAGTTCAAACAATGAGTAGACTGCCAACAGTCTATGTCAGTCTTCACTGGAGACCCTGCCACCAACCTGCAAATCCTGTGTCTGGGTTCTTCTTCTTTTTTTTCCTCTCCCACCGCTCTGCATCGTCAGCAGTGATTTCAAGCAGTTTCACTCTGTCATAGTCCTCCCCTTTGGCAGCACATTCCTGAAAAACAAACATTAATATAGGTTTATTACATGGCCAGGCCAATCACAGCATTCTTCATTGCCATAGAGTTCTGGAGTCAAACAAGTAGTGGTCCTCCAGCTATATATTTAAAGACAAAGAGTGAACTACATATTTTGCACGGTGATTAATGTGCTACCACAGCCTTTTGTCTTAGTCAGTGGAGTTTTACTAAATCACATTTTTGGGGCATGTTTGGCCTTTATTTGACAGGACAGCTGAAGACAGGAAAGGGGGGCGGGAGAGAGAGAGAGAAGTGGAATGACATGCAGCAAAGGGCCGCAGGTCGGACTTGAACCCGAGCCACTGCGATAAGACTGACTGAGCCTTAGTACATGGGCCACACGCTCAACCACCATGAGCTACCAAGGAAAAAAGGTGAAAAACCGCACGCGGTTATTCAGCCTATGGCCAAGTTTTCCATTATATTCGGTTTCGACCAAGAATTTTCATTTGGGTGCATGCCTACATCTTGTCATCATGCTGAATATGTACAGTACCATATGTTCAAGGTTCTTTATTATATAGAGCATGCATACTATGCTTATAAATACCTTTTTCTTTTCGTCTACAGCAAGCTCCCACTCAAGTCTGGCTTTCTTCGCCTCCCAGTTAGTTGGGAGTTTCAGTCTCTTGTCCTCCTCCACAACTTCCTGGTGATTGATCTTACGTGCTTCATTCTGCAGTGGAAAATAATAACACATCATGAAATGTTTTACAAGCAGCTGTATGCAAGTGGGTTCTATCAGAAATAACCATCCACGCGTATATCGTCTTGAGGCAGACTGGGTAACGCTACCTAAACACGATCATGTCTTGTAAAAAGTGTTTTTCACAGGCGTGAGTCAGTCCAGCTTGCCATCGTCACATAGCCAAATAGCTTAGAGGAACACTCGAAAATAAGATATTGTCTTCAGAATGTAAAAGTGCTTTAATCAGGAAAAGGTAAACAACTTACCCGTTTGAAATGCAACTCTCGGAATTTCCGTAATCTCGCTTCCCTCTTCTGGGACGAAAGAGCTTCACTCGGTCCCTCTTCAGTGGCTGTAACGTTAGCGGACTCCTGAAAATAACGACAGCTAACATTACTACTATCTATGGACAATACTCTATAGAACGAGACGTTTAATGACCAAGTGTAGTTTATTTTAGACAAGATATCCTAAAATATTGAGTAGAAATAGTCTGGGACGAGCTGACGTTGATTAGCCATCGCCAACATTGGTTAACGTTAGCTTAGCACAACAACACGATATTGTAAACAACAAGAGTGGACCAGAAACAGTCTCCGTCGGCAAAATGAATCATCGCTCTCATAGGAATTATATTAATCGACAATATTTTTGCCACAAAGCCAAATAAATTGGGTAATTTAACATTAAAATGAAGCTACTAACCTCACTACAGGACGCCATTGTTGCACTAATGTTACGGTTAGGAAGAAGACAGGAAGTGTGACGTTCATACCGGATACCACGAAGAAAATAAACGTTTTACAAAAAAATAAAAATAAAAACGTTTTACATTGTATTAGTTTGTCAGAACATATTTTAATACAGAAAGGTAAAATGTGTGGGAGGGCTCCATTTCTTCCTCTAAACTGGTGGATTCATTTGAAGCAGTTTTCTACAAGACGATTGAAATTCAGTTTTTCTCTAGTCTTGAATATTTTCCCTTTTCTTTCAATTTCAGAAATACAATTTCATTTGTATCATATTTTACCTAATATATATATATATATATATATATATATATATATATATAAACATTTTAATGTATTTATTTTATATAAAATATATATGTAAAGATTGTATTTTTACCTGATAAAGAAAAGTTAAGCTTCTGACCTTTATTTTTCCTCTTGCTTAGTTTAAGGTTGACATTTTTATGTTTTACTCTAAATAAGGTGCAAGAGACAGATCTATTGGATCAAGTAGAAGTAACAGTACATAAAAAGTGGCTTAATGAGAAGGAAGCCCCACATGCAAATGATATGAGGATAGACTACAATTTGAAATATGTGTCAGCTTTAAGGTCTAGCCTAATCATTTTTCCTTTTATAAAAGAACTTGAGGCACCTTCTATAATAGCATCACGGAGGCCAACAGTGGTGTGTCTACATGAGTCTATCACAAAAATAAATGAAATTTCCTGGTATATGCACATGGCCTGCGGTCACAATGGACTTTTTTGAAAACAATTCTGTCTTGTGAAGGATGCTTTTTACATCGTTCCTCTCTAAAACAGCTGGAGGCTTTCCCTTGTTGAACAGATGGCATTTTGTAATTTATTACAACTCCTGTTAATGTTCTTATCTGATCAAACATTCGAGGAACAGACATAATAATAATAATAATAGCTTGCATTGTTTTAGCGCCTTTCAAGGAAACCCAAGAAAACCTTTTACTTGAATAATAAAAAAACAAACAACATAACAACAGAAAAATAGAATAGGACAGGAGCTCATGTTTAGAAAGTCTTGTCAGGAATTATTTGAAAACTAGAAACCATGTAGCAGTTTAGTGTCATCAGAGTCAAGTTATCAGACATAAAATGTCAAACCTGTTAGATTACAAGAAACTGTAATTATTTGCAGCAATGTAATGATCTTTTTTTTTATCATGGCACCATGGCAAAAGTAATTGCCATGCATCTTGTATTTTACAGTAATGTCTTTGTGTATCATTTTAAACCATGCCATCTTGCTTACTTTTGAAGTTTAAATTCATAGCAAAATACTGCTCGACTAATGGAAACTGGCATGACGCACACAGACAGCAATTATGAATATGACTGGAGGTTATAGTAAGAAGCATGAAAGGTCAAGCATAAAGTCATCAGTGTGTGCCACACAGAGAGTCTGTTCAGACTCCCCTAAACTCAATTGTTATGGTTGTTTTTGCTGCAGAGAAGTGGAATCTCATATGTATTAGCAATGCATGACATTTTTACCCACAAAAAAAAACTTGGAACATAACCTGAGACCTCCAAATATGATTATATGATCAGAAGATGAAAGTAAACACTTTCAAGAGCATTTGAGCATGTTTGACTTGCCAAAATGGATGTGCTCCTTGTTTGATTGCAATGTACTAATAGAGCTCTTTTAGAGGATGTAATTAAGTGGAGTTTATAGTCTTAGATTAAAGCATCCTCTAGATCACAGGCAATGTTAATGGAGTGATGCATTTCACTGGAAACCAGATGGGAGCACATCACAACAGAACAAAACATCATTGGCTACAGTAATGGGCAGGGCTCGACTATTGCCATGCAAAAGAGAAAACATCTTCATAATGAATGACTCTCAAATGAAGAGTAACAGTAAAGTAACAGGGAAAAAAGATGAAGAAGCAAATGAGCATTTCCTCTGTATTTGATTCAAATTTACAATGGCAGTGTGCAGATCAGTTGCAAAACAACAGGAATAGAGTTGTGTACAGTATATGACTTTTAAATTTCCAGACATCAATACAACATGAGCGCGAGAGTTTACAGTATGTCTTATGGGTTCTTTGTCTTCAAAAGCTGTTAGTCTTTTTGTTAATGTCATCCACACATCCTTTACAGTTCTCAAGTAATCTCATAAGGTAACTAAACTCCCCTCAGGGTGCATTCACTCACTCACTCACTGCCCTGGAAGCTCCAACATGTTTTGCCTGGACAGAGTTAGCAAGAACCAATATGTAGTAACAATTGTAACTTCATGTTTAATGTTGAGGTCATGTATAAACCCAAGGTACAGTATAGTAGCTTGGCAACAATTAATGTCAAATAATTAAACAGTGTTTGGGGACCTGCTACACAGAACATATATTTTAGTCAGTACAGTTACAGTATGTGTGAACATTACTGTAAGTTTACATATTATGACAACAAAGGAGTCTTTCTGTTCATTCCTGTGCCAGTGTTTTTCATGGTCCCAACAGCAGCTTCATATGTTACAGTAGAGATTGGTTTCATCTAAATGTAATTGACTTTGTGACAGGCAATGTGAGGATCTACGCAACGCTGTCATTGCCATTTAAGGGATACTAAACTTTAGTGCAGTACGACGTGGATCTCACACGTGTTGGGGCCACCCAAAAATGCTGAACAGCCACTCCTCGATATTAACTTTTCCAGTCAGGCAAATCAGGCCTGAAATAGAGTAACATTATATCTGCAAATAAATTGCACTTTAGGGGCACATTCATAAATACATAGCAGACCTCATGGTCCTTCATAACCATTAATCAAATTGGACATGATATTAGTTCAGTTTCCTACATGCTGTGAATGAGATACTATGTTTTTTGTACACACAGACATACATTTAACTGGCACTGTTATCTTGCTCTTAATAAAAGTTTCTCTAGATAGCACATTGGGGGGCAGGGCCTCTTGCTGTGCAAGCAGCTGCTTGACATCTGGAACCTAATATAAACATCATGGCCAATAAAATCATTCCATTTCCTTAATTACTATTCCTGTCATTTCCGCACTAAATGAAAAGTTATTAATTCAGGGCCAACACAAACATACTTCTCCAATACGAGGAGCTACTCCTGAAGCGTCGCCACCCTGACTACAGGCCGCTGTCACTGGACTGGAACCACAAGCTCCTGCCTCGCTCTGCCAGTGTGTGTTTGTGTGAATGTGTAAAACGTGAGCATGTGTGTGTGTGTGTGTGTGTGTGTGTGTGTGTGTGTGCATGTGTGTGTGTGTGTTAACAGAGGCCAAGGCGCTGCAGACATGTATGGAACACAAGATGGCGTCTTGTTTTCCATCTCATCCACATGTTCACACTGGTGCCAGTATAATCATGACAGGCACAACCCGTCCCGTTTCATCTCTCTCCTTCCTCCTCCCCTCCACACTAATGCTCTTGTTTTTTTTTTGCTGCTTCTTTGTGTGTTCAACACATGCCCTACCACCTTTTTCTCCATTTGTACTACTCTTTCCATACATCCATTCTCTTCCTTGATTTTTTTTCTCTGCCATACCTACCGATGTGAACCCGTTCATGAGATTGTGTTGATCTAGTCCATGTTGAATAGCAGGCTTGTGACATAAAGGGTACACATTAAGAGAGCATATGTCTGTAATGTTGCCAAAATACTTACTGCAGCTATACATGTGCGAGAAATTGCAATCTTTCACAGGGTCATTTGTCATCAAGCTAATTTTCAGCTGAAACATTCCTCCCACTTTCCATCATTAACAGCTGTCCCTTTTAGTCAAAATGCTTCCGACTGATTGATTTGCTGGTGCTGGTGCTGTTAGACGTATCCGAAGGGCATGGATGAATGGTGTGAACATAGAGCTAATTGGACGTTAGTCGCTGAACACCAAAAGCATTTTTGCGTCAACACAAATGCCAGTGTATGTGTGTCCAAGATAGTATATCTTGACTCACCAAATACCATCTAACCCCTCTAGGCAAAATAACTCTAATATCACGTAGATCATGAGGTATATGATTTGTCACGGCACTAGCTGCTCTAATTCAGCCGTTCACAGGCCAAGAGAGGAAGAGGATTTGGTGAGCGACACATATACTTACACAAAAGACGCATGTATGCACTCAAATACCACCAGTTTTGTAGTCAATGCTTTTGCTCCACCACACACAATTAAAGTCCCAATTAAAGGCCATTATGGGTTTTCCACTAGCAGCAACCACAGGGAGAGCGCTCCACGGCTCCTACATTGCGGGCAAACAGATGTCTCTTGTGTTGTCATCCAAAGGAACTCAGACTGATCCACAAACTTAATGATCATAATTACTGATCAAAATTAAAGTGCAACAACAACATAAACTCATAGGATGCAATAAAAAAAAAGTTTGAACGATTCCTGTAATACGGCCCAAGTGGGACTATCAGAGGGAAGTGCTTGTGAGATGTTCATCCTGAGGTATATTATAAAAAGTATACTGAAGTGATGAAGCCACTTTCTCCAACAGCCCATTAAACTCCCACTTACCACAAGAGGGAGGCATTTCCCTTATATTTTACCAGAAATGACAGTCCCATTAAATCTGAGTGAGGATATTAAATAAAAAGGGTTAGGGTTATGCAATTGTGTCTCTGTATCCCACAATCACCAGTAGATATGAGTTCTCACCACAGATCAAAGCACTGGGCTCCATATCTGCTGTGAAGCATCCCTTCACCACCAAACACAAGTTCAACATGAGTGTCTTCCCTTGAGCGGAGCCCAAAAAGAATCATGGGTTTCCGCTTCTGAGTTCCCATCCTCTTACCCAGTGACCTTAATAAGAGAGTAAAGTTCTCACTTGGCCAAACAATACGCTGTTGTAGAGGGCTGCGATAAGAGGTGGCTAGTCAACAGCCTCTGGACATGCAGCTGTGTGGGCGAACAGTCTTCCCTATCTGTCCCCGGCCTGACACGCAAAATCAGTTGCCAGATCAGATAACCTCACACAAACGTGTCAAAATGCATGTGGGAGTGAGTGCGCGCGCACACACACACACACACACACACACACACACACACACACACACACACACACACACACACACACACACACACACACACACACACACACACACACACACACACACACACACACACACACACAAAACACACACACACACACACAATCCCATTCCCATTCCCACCTAATTCTGTGCTCTGAGAACTACCAATCTGCAAAAACTGCAGTGGAACCTTTCATCTTGAGTTTAAGGTAATTAATCTAATTCCAAATCTAATGATGATAAAACCAGTGCCAAATAACTAAAAACAGTATCAACAACAAAGCCTCCACTGTGAACTGCTGAGTGATAAATGCGCTCTTTCTTCATGGTCAGTATGGTTTATTCTCTTAAATCTTTAGGGCTTAAAGAGGGCTTTTATATTCATGAACAAACTCAACTTATTTTGTGAAGCAGAACATTTAAATATAGTCAATCTCAAGGTAGAGAGTATTTTCCTCTGGGAATAATGTCAAAATAGAATTTGCAATGTGAGACTTTGATACAAATAAGTCTTAGAATTTATATATATATTTTTTTACAGATTTTGCAACCATAACATCTTAAATTGAAAGTTATATTTGACATTAGAAACAGCAGTTGAGACAAAAAAAACCCTTACCATTTAGTAGCTGTTTCTGAGCGTTCAATAACAGAGTTATTACTGTATATATATTAATAAAGTGCATATATAAAGTGCTCTGAAAGATCATCAGATATCAAAAGCTCCAGAAGTTACTAAATTCACCTTGTGTGAACATTTTGATACATACACTGTAACACTGGTTTACAGGTGTTTTAAAAACAAATGTTATTTGGTTAAAAGGCGAAGAAGCCAGAGCAGGCAAATAATCCTGGAGGACCAAGGTCACATCTGCAACAGCTACATTTTTAACCAATATCATTCCCTCCAATGGAATCGCTGCTATCAATGGATTAGTAAATCTGCGCAGTGTTTTCATGTAAAGCTCAACTTTGGTGAACACTACACACTATAAAATCATACAATATTACACAGCCTACTACTTAAACTTGAAATAAGGGACTCATCGCTGATTATTAATGGAAGTGTAAAACAATAATGTATTAAAAAAAATTTTATGGACTTGCTTTGGCAGGCATTATTGTCACACCAAGCGTTTTCCTTCATTATTAGAAGAGGCAGACAAAGCCATGTCCAGATTTTGCTGAAAGGTTCAAATGAATTTACTCTTGGGTTAACATCAAAGGAATCCTGTGCTCTCTTACCAAAAAAAGCCTATGTGGTCATAGCTTTCATACAGTCCTTGTGAGATGTTTGATCCTTTTAAAGTAAAACGAAAACACGTTCCTCCGTTCTTTTCTCATTGGGTTAAGGATGCTATGTATTTCTTTAAGCTAGAAAACATTAAATGCACACTCAAAAGGTCCTCTCAAACCTTTGCGCGTCTTTGTAGCTGGGGGATGAGTATGTGAATTGAAGTCAAATATACACTTTTTGTATCCTTTATTCTTGTGGGATAAAAAAACTATAAATATATGTACATTAATTTCCTCTTATGAATCACTGATTGCAAGCACTAATGATGCTAATGAGGGGATTTATTTTAGGAAATTATTAAATTATATAAATAAGGAAATGTAATATGAAGTAAATATTTCTACTATTTTTATAGATTTTACCTGCTGAAGGTCTAGTACTGAAACGTTGCAAGGTATTAAATGTATCTTTGCAAGTTAGACAATGTGCAGGAGTTTCTTTGCTACTATTTTTATTTTGAAAATGCGCGGCCACTTTTTAGTATTTTTGTTCTTTAACTTAAACTTTTGTTCTTTCACTTAAAAAAGGATTATGGCATGCAACAAAGTGTGTGTGTGTGTGTGTGTGTGTCTAACTGTGTGTCAATCACTGCTCATGCACACACATTCATTCTCCCTTGTGGGGGGAGGGGCTTAGGAGACCGTTTCGGGCTTTAGCAGAAAGGGGGGAGGGACGATGTTAAAATTTTTTGGCTAAGTCCAGGATCTTTGCAATCCTACCTACAGCACCTTTAAACAGTCATCAACAGATTGTTGATGTGGAACCCGGGATGTGAGGAAACTCAACAGTGACGTCTGGTGGGCAGGTGAGGAATGGCAGGAATGGTCTGAGAAAAAGGAGAGGTAAGCACACAGAAGTGATGAATCAGAACAAGAGGCAGAAGAGGAAAGAGAAGGAAGACAGAGCCATGGCATGCAACCAAAACCATGACAACCAAATACAATAAATGACAAAAGCAATTGCTGGTGTTTGAATAGGTTGTTCTAAAGTGTAAAAATTTCCAGTGTGGTATTGGCACTATTTGGTCCATCAAGTTATAACGGGTCTGTGGGTGACTCGCAGTCATTAAAACCAGACGCACACATGGGAGCGCTGAACAGGACAGGGAAAACAGTGACGGATATTCCAGAGTCAATGAACTGTCTCAGCCAGACAATCTGCAGGGATGTAGGGTTATGTGTGTGAATGAATGAGGTGTTTTCCCTAATGCGGGCTATAATCTGACCCTGTTGGGAGGGAGGAGCAGGCGGAGTGCTGTGGAAAATGTTCAGTGTGAATTCAGACTGAAGTTCCATTTCTAAATCTAGTACATGCAAGAGGAAAAGAGAATTGATGTCAACCAAGAACAAAAACATAAAACACAGGAATGTAGAGAAAGAGAGGAATATTTGCAGGAATGGAGGGGAAGAAAAGGAAGAAAAAAAGGGAGAGCATTAGGCAGAACAAGCTTGAGCCATGTGTAAACAGAGTATATAGAAACCAGATATGGCCAATCCTAAAGGTAATATACAGAGAGAATGCGTTTAGCAGAGTCCATTAAAGCCAAAAGCCTCTGAGGGAACACTTCTAGCCAGACACGGGACTCTGATGGAGGTAGCCAAGACACTCTAACTCCAGGTTAGCCTCTCAGTCTGAGTAATGGACCAGGGTGTTTTCAGTCTCCCATGGCCCCTTGCGAGCCCCACCGAGCCCCTATGATGAAGTTAGAGAAGCAGCAGGCCGTGCTACAGCGGAGAGAGAGAATGAGCCATGCCCGTCTCCTGTTGCTGTTGAATGTAATTTCGGATCGTATTGCAGCGGAAGCACAACTGACAGAAGAGAAATCTATCGAATTCAGCTCAGACATCACAATAATATTGAGTCTTGTTTATAAACACACATTCAGAATGCTTCGGAAGTACCATTCGTTTGAAAGCCCCAGTGCTGAGCGTGGGTCTTCAGTGTCCTAGGAGCAAACCCTAAAAGAAGTGGCTTGAAATGGGGCCATTTGATACGGCTGCTGATAAATTGTATTGGGCTAACAAAAACTATAAGTTAATTATTTGGATTTCTTCTGTAGCATCACAATACGATTTAATAGTTACACAGTAAATTAAGGTGGTTATTTGACTGATAAAACCTCTCATACATTCTTTAGGCAAGGACATTTGTTGTTTAATGTATGATACACAATTTCTGTTCTACAACATGTAATATTGAAATGTATCAAGCGGTGCTGAGAGGCTGTAGCAAAGTGGTGCTTTGAGCTAAACATTAATGTCAGCATGTTAACATGCTCCTAATGACAATGTTAACATGATATTTAGCAGGTATATTGTTTAATATGTTCACCATTTTGTTTGGCATGTTAGCATGCTTACTTTTGCTTATTAGCACTAAACACAGTTCAGCTGAGGCTTATATAAATATCATAGGTTTATGACTAAATACTTGCAAAACAAAAGTTAAAGCAGTATTGGACAAAGTACAATTTTGACCTGATGATAGCAATAGATGAAAAGTTAAGGTATTACCAAAGATATTACAATTCATCCTGAGGGGAGCATGACACGTGTGTACAGAATTCCATGGCAATCCGTCACCAAAGTCATTAGGATTCATCTTAATGGAGGAATGTGGAAGATTTTATGGCAAGTTGTCTGGACTAAAGTGGTGCCCCGATGGACTGATATTGCCATCCCTAGACCCATGCTGCTAGTTGGGCTAAAAACAAGATCAATTAACCTTCACCTGACAAACGAGACAAATCCCTTTTCTTTCTCGTCATTCATTGCATCCCCATGTCTTTTCCTCTGCGGTTAACCGAATCTTGGCTTATTTCTCCAGTGCGACGCCATCGCTATTATAATGCCATCATCCCTGCCTGCCAAGCCATAGAGAATGATGTCACTTCCACCCTTGGTCATGGTGGTTTGGCTTTGGCCACTGGTGCATGTGACAATTTGTGCCCTACTACGAAGCCCTGAAGCTTCCATTTTGGCAACCAGCCATGACATCCACACCCTCACCCAGTTTCACAGCAAGACACGCAGTGATGCAGCTGAATGTTTTCATTCACTAGAGAGCTTTTGAATATGCCCTTACTTTTTTACTTGTGCTCCCTTTAATACTTCCATGTTAAATATCCACCATCCACCCTCCCCTCCTCTTTTTTTCCCTGTCACGCTGTACATGGTCTCCACTCCTGTCATTTACCCCATGGCTTTGTAGTCGTGTTGCGAGGCGGAAAGGAGCTGGGCAGGGCCAGTTGCAGGCCCAGCGGTGGCTGATGTATGTCTCCTGGAGAGGAAACACAGCACAGGCGATGAGAGAATGTGGAAATGTACGCACGGCACGATGCCTGCTGGGCCCAGCCCACTATGCACTGTGTTTAGAGGCAGCCTTTCTTCTAGTGCCAGGTGGGCGGGGGATGAAAGAGGGCATTGGGAGGCTGGTGGGTGGACACAGGCCTGGGATCAAACAGCAGAGAGGCAGTGAAGGGTGGTGGTGCTAGTGGGGGTTGTGTGATGAGTGTGAGCAGTGGTTAATTGACTGGACGGTTTTAATTCATATGTGATTAATTACCACACAAATCGTCCATGCATTTTACTTCAGCACTATTTCCCTCCCCTGTTTACGAGGCTTCCCCATCTCTGGTTTTGGAATATTACTGAGGCTATTAATGTTAACATTAAAACGTGTGTTTCATTTCCTTTTCTGATACCATTCAAAATGACACACAACATTCAACTGAAAATAGAGCCTGCGCTGCTTAGGCTCAGTAAAAGATTTGAAAAACACTTGTTAATGTGAGTTATTTATAGTTTGTCATGTTTAAAATTGCTACTCCATGTGTACTAAAGCATATTCTATGAAATATACTTCATTCATCATGACCAATGTGTAATTTGCGTCCAAACTCTGATTCTGCATACTGTATTTGTGGTTGGGAATTTCACATACATACTTGCAATGTGACTAAAAGCGGGGGCAGATGCATTTGTTGTCCCCGGCGTATAGCGTCTCATTATCCCAGCCTTCCAGCTCAGGCATGTGGGAACCCCAGCCCAGAAATGGTGGTGAAGATGGGACCAACCAACCACCACTGACAGGCTCCGGCCGGATGGGGGTGGGGGAGGATGACACTTGTCATTTGGAGGTTTGGATCTGATTGCTTCCTCTTGTGATGGACTTAACTGTCCCCACTGGGAATGCGGTTCTTTTTACACCCACGCCTCAGGACACAAAGAGGGAGAGCGAGGTGCAAAAATACAAGAATAAGTAAGAAGTACAGCCATGAAGAGTAAAGCTGACAGTGCAAAACAAGGTCACTAAGCCAAGCATGAACAAAATATGCCTATCTATAAAAAGAGACATACATTATATTGTGGGAATGGGTTATGACAGTGACTGGGTACTCATTATGGTGGGGAGGAATTCAGCTTTTTTACATCTCTGGCACAATTTTAGCCTGGATTTTTTATGCCATTCAAACATTAACGCAGTTTTAGATAAACAATTTATCACATTGCTATATGTATGTGAAAGGGGTCATTCATAATCATAATTATCACCCAGCTCTGCAGTTTCTCTCAACTACTCAGAACTTCGTAACATCTCTCAGCTCACGGTTTTGGTTCAGTATCAACGCTGTCATGTTTCCTGAGAAAAAGCGCAGACAACCGACTGTACCCTACCTGCCCAGTACCAAACAGCAGACAGACAAAGTTAGCGACTAGCTGAGGGACATAGTGGAGCATTTAGTTAAAGAGCCAGATATGGGCACCTGGGTAGCTCACCTGGTAGAGCAGGCGCCCATATATAGAGGTTTACTCATCCACGCAGCAGCCGCAGGTTTGACTCCGCCCTGCGGCCCTTTGCTGCATGTCGTTCCCCCTCTCTCTCCCCTTTCATGTCTTTAGCTGTCCTATATAAATAAAGGCCTAAAAATGCCCAAATAATAATCTTTAAAAAAAGAAAAAGGCAGATATATTTGAATTTGTGTAGACCAGGGGTGTCAACTTCACTAAGGGCCACACTGGAAATGACAATCACAATAAGGGCCAGACATGTTGAGTTTACAGACATGCTTTTATTTAACAAAAAAAGTCAATTAACTTTGTATTATTGCATGTCTCATATAGCTTTCTCCCATACAGTTTGGTCGACATAAAACCCTAAAAAAGTCAGCAAAAACGTTTCTTAGCCATCGTAGAATTTAGCAAGTCATGAAAAACAAACATTACATTTTTAAAAGCAGCTGCCACCCAGCCGACTCACAACAACATGTTTCACAGCCTGAATAATAAAAAACTCTCCGCTTCTGCGGGGAATTCTGAGTCTCAAAGTCTGCAAATCTGTCAAATTCTGCAAGGCAGTGTCGCATAATTACAGTATGAAAAACAGTTTCCTCATTTTTTTGGTGTGGTGCACAACTAGTCGGGCCAAAATTTGCTGTGAACCTAAATTGATATGTGGGCCGGATCAAAATTTGCAAGGGGCTGGATTTGGGCCCCGGGCCTTGAGTTTGACACATGTGGAGTAGACCAAAAATAGAGCTAAAGGGAGAGTGACAATTGGACTTACATTTGCCAGTAACACTCCCAATGAATCCTGATGTTGCTCCATATAGCCTGGATGTATAAAAAGGCAACTGTTAACATATCAACTTAAAAGGTAATAATGTGACGATGTGGTGTTCACAGATTGTTTCTGTTGCCCTCAAAAGTTAGTCACTGCAGGTTTAAAATGTGCACATTCCAAAAAACACTCGGGGGGGAAAATTGATGTGGGAATTACATGCACGACAGAAATGTCAGTGTCTGTCAGTGATCGAAACCAGACATTGTTTAGGGGATTTCTGACTATACCTCTGAAATTCAACCATGTTTGAAAGCCGACCATATTTCATAGAGAAATCCATGGTTTGGAATACATAATCAATGTAATTTTTGTCTTACTCTGTTATGTGCTCTTATACCCTCCTCGCCTGCTTGCCCACTCCCTCGTTTACAGTTGAATGCAATCGCTTTATTGGCTCAGTTGTTCCTGTTCTGAAGCAGTGGGGCCTTGCCAGTCGTCGTGGTTACTATAAAAACTAATCATTTCAATTTCCTTGTATCTTATTTCATCCATGTACTTTAATCACAGTATACGGGAGGCGCCAATGTTTCCCCATGAGTGGCGTCTGCTAAAGAGAGTAGAAATTTAGAGCGGGCCGTTTTCAGCTGCCACTGGTGCAGAGACATCCATACTACTGTCTTTAATGAATGCGCTGGAGTTCAAGCGATTAGAGCTCATCTTAGAAGAGCTGCATGCCCTTTTGATCTTTGAATCCTACAAATGAAGTCAAGGGGAGAGACAGAGACGAATCACCTGCGGTTTTGGAAATCATTTAGAATGGACTGGCTTTCCAAACTGATAGGGGGTGAAAAAGGTTTGATCTTTGTTGGATCTACTGCTTCAGATTGCCTCTCTCTTGTTCTTTCTGCATGTGAGTGGGGGGTAAAGAAAAAGGAAAGAGAGAGAGAGAGAGAGAGAGAGAGAGAGAGAGTGGCTTGGGTTTCACAGAAGACTAATAGATGTGAATTCTTTCAAACTGGAAAAAATGCAACACTAAAACAATGTAAGCATGAGGCCAGCAGCATGTGGACGACTGTGATCACTGAACTGCCTGGCACTGTGGCAGGGTTGGGCCAGTGAAGAATTATGGCCTTCGTCTGCTCCATTAATTAACAGCCATTCAGACAGGAAACCAGAGCCAGCACTCCAGTCCGCTTTCATGTCTCATCCCATTTGCCTGCAGAAACCTCATTTTTCATTATTTACTGTATCACTTCCAGACTGATGATCATCAATATTGTGTAAATAAAGGGCACATTTTTTTTGGAAAAGGTTTGAAGTGCATTTTGCTGTTGAAATATTGGCCTGTGGTACGTGTTGTTAGTGAAACCCTCAGTGGGCTGTCACAGGGTGACATTAGAGAGGCGGCCTTGTACAGCCACACGTCCAGGCGTAACAATAATGAACCTCGGAGACTTTGAGAGCGGGAGGAAAGTGGACGCAAGTGTTTTATGATCTGACAGCACCGCGGACAAAGCAAATAATCGCCAGACACAGAGGAGCAGGTAGTTTCACTTAACCTCTGCTCAGGGCTGAGCGCCAACTTAACTGGAAGCACATGGCTGCAGAGCACTTAGATAGAAGGAGAGAGACAGAGAGAGAGACTGATTATTTCTATTAACCGACCTACCAATTAAAGATCCTTCACAGTGCTGAGGTGTAAGACAGCGTCCAACCTAATGACGCTGTTATCCCACAGTAGCTGGCCCTTTGCTGGTATATGCAAGCCTACTGTAGACAGTTACTCAAGTTACCCTGGCCACACAGCAAGTGGTAACACACAGAAGACTTGAGGAAGTCACAACTCTGGTTGATGCCTCGGTGTACCTGCATGGTCAAATGGAGGAGAGTGTATACATCTCGTGGACTGTGGTCTGCTGTTTACTGGATGTCTGTGGCCTGTGGCTTTGTCTCCCTCCCATTAGTGTGTTTGGTGTTGTTCGCATGCCGATTGGCCCTACGGTAAATGCTCCTTATCGGCCAGCCACTCCTGAGGGCACTGCAGCCGCAGAAACCCCTAAGAGGGTGTAGGATGGATGAGGTGTATACATCAGGGCAAGTGGGACAAAGTGTCTGTGCAGGGATGCATGAGCGTACACACATATGTGTGCATGTACAATGACACTATGTCATGATATTGTGTACTATATACTGTATGGGTGTATGAATGGGTCAGGCTCAACGGCAGTGACCATCCATCTCTCAGGCCTGGAGCTGCCTGCTGCACTGCCCAGGTTAACTTCTCTGGCCAAGCGCCACTATCAGGTTCCCCCATGTGGTTCCACTTAGACCGCCAGGGGCTCCAGCTACAGTCTGCAGACAGCCTCTCAGGCCACAGGGCGGGAGCGATGAAGGGAAGGCCCCACTGACTTGGATATGCAGCAGGCTCAATAACTCACATCATGGCACACACCTCATTGCTAGCAACTGGTGCCTCGTGGTCTCTTTGGTCTCTTTGTCGCCTGACTGCCACGAGTGAATGTGTCACTGCCCACTGATCATTACTGGGTTTCCTTGCTAACTTGGGATGATAAGCTAAGTCCAAGAAAGTCAGTCTGGTAGTTAAGATTAATGTATCAATCAAACGATAAAAAACTACAGATAATTTGGATAAAATGCTTTAACTTTAGGCAGCAAAAAGACTGAATCACAAAGATTAATTTTCTCACATTCCGTATTGACTAGATTTAATTTTTCTTTTGTCTATTTTATTTGAATGGGAAATAATTTATGTACAATGGGGGGCTTGTGGGAAGAGCTAGTCCTCTTCTCAGTTAAAAAAAAAAAAAAGGTCTGTTGTGAAGCATCTGAGATGCAGAAATTAATGTAAATTTTTGTTACTATACTTTATACACATGTATTATGATTTATGAGACCAATGCACAGTTGGTGGTGAAATAACAGCTTTCTTATGACACACCCTACTCTATATGTTCCCAGCTCTTCCTGCCTCAGCACAGAGTAAAAGCCCCGTCGTATCTCTGCGTCCCTCTAACCCTCACTGTCCCCCCTCCACCACTTACAGCCAATCACTGTATATTTTTATTGACGAGGCCTGACAGCGCCCCCAATTCCAATATAGCTTGGGACATTTGATACATGCATCCCACCAAACAAAAAAGGAGAAAAGAAAAATGTACCTCGGTCTCACTTTCTCAGTCCTGAGACTCCACTCCATAACAGCAGGCCCTAATTTCTCTTTCCAGTCATGGAATATGATAATTTTCTTATTTGCAAGAAATATCAATTGCTCAAGGCGGACACATAATCATTGGGGAGGAAAGGAGAAGCTACCTGTGTAATGTGCTTAACAGGCTAACCCATTTAGCCGCAGGCGCTGTTTGAAAATGAGAAAGTGCTGATGGTCAAAATCAATTTTCCCTGTGTCCAAATTACTCCCTGCCCGGCTTAGAATTTCACCTAAATGGCCAAACCTTAAAACACTGATACTAATTCTATCATATTAGAGCCTGGTCATATAGTTGAATTTATTGCTAATGCTATTTTGCTGTATTTATTGATGTAGTGAGAAGACTTGAAGGCCAGGGAGCAGAGAGTTCTGTTACCGCCTTTGTGTTTGTCAGTGTAGAGATGCATATCAGCACAACTCAATGCATTCACAGCCATCAGGCTTTAGAGGGTTTCACAAATCATTTATCATGATAGTCAAACTATGTAAAGGTTGTACTTTGGCTGTCCTTAAACAACATATATCTATTTTTCTTTTTAACTGCTTAGAAATGTGTTTATTTGTAA
This sequence comes from Perca fluviatilis, assembly GCF_010015445.1. Taxonomy (NCBI): domain Eukaryota; kingdom Metazoa; phylum Chordata; class Actinopteri; order Perciformes; family Percidae; genus Perca; species Perca fluviatilis. The sequence continues at coordinate 24,726,090 of NC_053131.1, read as the reverse complement.
ATGGTATTTTCATTCGGGAGTTTCATTATGTGCTATTTGAAGTGAACAAGAACAACAAATACAGTATGCACATTTGGTTAATTAAGTTACACCTAGCAGCTGGTTAGCTTAGCATAAGGACTGGAGACAGGGAAACAGCTAGCCTGGGTCTGTCCAAAGGTCCAAACACAATCTACCTACCAGCACCTCTACAGCTCACTAATTAACATGTTACATCTTGTTTGTCTAATCCATACAAAAAACTAAATGGTTATGCAGACCCAGGCTAGTTGCTTGCCCCCAGCGTTAAGTCTTTATGCTAAGCTAAATTAGGCTAATTGTCTTCTAGCTTCATATTTAAACTACAGATATAAGAGTGGTATAATTGATCTTCTCATCTAACTCTCTGCAACTAAGAGAATAAGCATATCTGCCAAATTTCAACAGTGAGAGTGACAAAGCTTTTCCCATTGTGGTTTCATAACCCTGGCACATCCTTTCCACAGACATTATACAGCAGTCTGTATTCAAAACAGCATCTGAAGTCCTGCTTGGACAGACTAGCCTGTCATTGCTGTTTTTGTATCTGTCATATACTTGTTTGTTATTAATAATTTGTGATGCTCACTCCAGAAATCATTTAAACTCAACTATATGGGTCACCCAATGGAGCCCCGTCTCAGTTTTTCCAAATTATAAATCCAGCATCCCGACAGCTCTTTTCAAGAAAATATTTTTAGACATTAACATCTTCTTATGAACTCAGTCAAACTGTGCTTAGTGCACTTTTACTCCATTTTCAATATTATAAATACATAAAATGGTTCCAGGAAACTTCTTTGTAAATTACTAGTTACATATAAACTCCTTTTTAGAAATTATTAGGAAACGGAACATGGAAATTGAAGGGTTTCCTAATTTTGTTATGCACAATGTGGGAGAGAAAGTATTTATGTTCTTAATGTCAATTCATATGCACACACAATATACTGGAGTTATAGACTTGAATCAGTAAAGTCACCATAATCAGGAGATATTTTGAGCCCTTCTAGTCATCTCTGTAAGAGTAATGTGTACATCAAGTCTGTGAACAGTCTGAACACCTCTTCTTCTCACAAATTTATAGCATATTCTTTTTTTATTTTAAAAAGATCCAGTAAAATGGGTTTGAGGGACTTGATTTCAACCACTAACAGCATTAAGAGCTTTAAAAGAAAATATTGAAATACATTAAACCCTGAAAGACCCGTGTTGGGGCTGTGATAAGACTTGCCTTGGACTTGCTTGAAAGGAGTTTAGCTTGAGACTTGCTGGGACAGACCGAACTTACTTGTCTTCCCCCAAAAAGACTTAAAAACAGCTCTGGTCGGGACTATAGATCTGTGGATTCGGGGTCAGGTTGGCTTGTGGCCGTGGCCCGTCCACCCGGACTAGCCACATCATAAACAACAGCTGTTTGTCAGGTCTGCTTCTGTATCAACATTACCACACTGGCCACTGGTTGGAGCCACACATAGGTATTATATCCACGGAACTTCCTGCTGGAGGACAGCCCTCTAAACACCAAGGCCACTGTCCAGGAAGTCAGGTACTCCGCTCTGAAACCAAGACATTGAAGGGTAACAACAGAGGAAAGAACTACTGAGAAGGTGTCTCAATGTGTGTTTGACTTAACCTCGATTTTAAGATGGTTTCAATTTGCTGCTTCATAATAATTAATGGACTTGTACAAGCCCGTGTCCCCTCACACTTCCTCTTTCTGAGCAAATCCCCAGTGCTTGAGATAACATATCTGTAGCAGCTCTGACTTATCTGCCGGGCCCTGTCCACGGCTCAGAACACAGATCATCTTAATAACCTTTGTCAGCTCTTTAGGCGTGAAGAAGGTATATTGTAACCATTTGGGCAGAAACGGGCTGGCTTTCCCGATATTGACTCAAACACACTGAGGGGAGAAGGAGGGGAGGCACGGAATAAAGTGACACTAATGGAACATTGATGACAAAACAAGGCGCGCACAGGGACCACTTTCTAGCGTTTTTAATTCTTAATGCCGTCGCCTCATGTTTCAACATGTCTTGGGCCGGGGCAGCTGCTTGCACCCGGACGGATCCGGCACGAGGATTAGGATTTCTTTGCAAGGAAATGGTCACGTGATTTACTGTTGCTGGAGAGGCGCTACAGGTGCCAGCGCATGAGGAAGGAGGGATAAGATGACCGAAAGCTCGTCTCTTTGGAACCACACTACGCTCCTCACCCAGCTCCGGAATCAGCCCTATCGTGACTGGGCTGAGAGACCGGAGCGTCACCCTATACTTTGAAAACACACTTTGATGGCAATTAAATATTAATATGGGGAATCATAGCCTGAGAGCTGTATCCACATTACATGGAGCATGCAAATCGCTCCAATCAGTGAGCCAACTGAAATAGCATCTGGAGAGCTGTATAAATAAGACTATGGGTATCTTTAATATCATTAATATGGACAAAACCAACTGTGGAGGGAAAAAACAATATGAAACTGGGAAACAATTACTGTAGTTATGATTATTTTGTTTTAATTTGCATGTGAACATGCTGTGGTGTATGGTTGCTTTGACCTTGTGTGTGTGTGTATGTGTGTGTGTCACACTGGAATAATATTACCAAATAAAAGTGAAAAGCTGATAATAGTATGACAATATTTCTTTTCGTCAAATTTCAAATGAAAAGCCTTTCAAATGCAAAAAGAATGGACGTGGACATCAGAGAAAATTCTCAATTTTTTTCTCCTCATCTCTGGTCCACACACACATTCAAATTCATCTGCCTTTTCTCTTGGTTTCTCTCTCTCCTCCATAATCAGGCCTGGTTTCCTCCCAATAGGAAAACATCCCTCTTTCCTCCTTGCCTGCGTCTGTCAGCGATTCTGTGTGGGCTTGGACTCAACTCAGACCGTGGCCAAAAATATCCCCCCATGGCTCCTCTGAATGGGACAGGCCACATAGACCACAGGCACACAGCCCTAAATAAATACAGAGAAGCTCAGCCACAGCTCCCCTCGTTCATTCATTAGCACCGAACAGACTCAGGAGCTAACAGAGGGAAAGAAGTGCATGGGCCCAGGAGACGGCTGTGCACATGGGGTGACGCAATGTCAAAACTAACAGTAGGTGCAGAAAAACAATGGCCGTCTACGAGGAGACGACTTCAGATCTCATCCACGCCCAAGAACTCCAAAAAGCGCACTTCAGATAAGCAGCAGATAAATGAATTCACATTTCAGCCTGGAGACAAAAACTTCTTCTGGCTTCCATAGAATATCCAGCGTTGTTGGTGGCGTGGGAGAAATTCATTAGAAGTCATAAAGCTGTCACACCAAAATGAGTGATTGCCTTCTGGCTGGCTCTCACAGATAACCATCGTCTCATTCCATAGTGCCACCCATTATCTCAGACAGAAGGTGAGAGAGAGCGTGTTTAATTGCAGCAGTACTTTTAAATGAAGACGAGTCATTTGTGTGCATTCCTCTCTTGCTGTTCACTCTGTACACTTCCCCACTGTGTGTGATGCCAACTCGAGAGTTGGGCGGCTGCTCGATGTGTGGGCACTGTTTCTTACACATTCCGTTCCTCTAACTCGCCAACAGACAGGACAGGCCTGGGCCAAATCACATGATGTATGCGTGTGTACAGTATGGGTGGGAAATGTTATTTGTGTGTGTACATTTTTCAAATATGAATATGCTTTCATGGAGACTGAGTTTAAATAGATGTGTTGTTGTTTGTTTGAGCGTTCGTCTGTGTGTGTAGCACAGAAAGCATGCTGCATATTTGTGTTATTTAAGTATGCTGTAAGGATGTGCGTGTGTGTGTGTGTGTGTGTGTGTGTGTGTGTGTGTGTGTATGCGTGCGTGTGTGTTTCTCATTGTATGTGCGCATGTGTAAACAGCTGGCAAGCCTGCCTGTGGTGATGTGTAAACAAAAGTGAAGGTATTCTAGCTGAGGTTACGAGGTGGGTGGGGGGGTATGCCGGGGCTGAATGAGGCATTTAGTGCTGACAGTTAAAAATACCCTGAGCAGGACTAGCGGTGCGGCTGCTGCAGCTAATGCCGATACCGCCCATTTCAGGCCTGATCTGGGTTGCGGCCTAGCATGCTAAACCTGATGTAAGATAATGGTTAACCAGAGGTATGAGTGCAGGCCTGGGAGTCCTCCCACACATGAAGACATGTGGGTTCTTTATGGGCATGAACCAAGGCGTTTGATATTCAAAAGTAAACAAGGCCTCATCATGCAGCATGATGCTGCAATGATGCTGTGTCTATACCCTCAACAATATTAAAGGCAGTGGACAGATTTATGAGTGTGAAGGCAAGGTGTTGATAAAATCTGAGCTCCATAAAACAGGTCACATCCCGATGTCTATGGAGCCCTGAAACTGACAAAATGCAGTTAAAGTTCATCAGACATAAATGACTGAATATATTAATAAATAATACTGTTAGATAAATAACTAAAATAAAGCATAAAGAGAAATATAAAGCGTTATACTTTTTTTCTGTCAAATGGATCATTTAACTTTTCCTATTTCTGGGGCATTTATTTATTTCCTATTTTTCGAACCACGTTTGCAATTTTTCTAATGTTTAAAATGAGATGGCCGTTTTTGTCCAGGGCAGGAATTAGTCCAGGGTCAGTGTTTGGAAAAGGCTTTATATTTCTTTCTATCTATTGATGTCTTCAGTTACATTGTTGTACACCTTTTACTATAATTTGTTTGTTATTTTCACTATGCTCTGGGGAAACATTTAGAATTCATAGTTACCTGGAGTTGGAGGAACATGCTGTAAGTTCCCATTGGCTCAGGCTAGGCAGCTTATACATTGGGACTGAAACAATAACTTAATTTCACTGATTCAATCTGGCCATTAAATCATTTTAGTCAGAGGCAAATGGAGAGCTGTTTGCTGTTTATCAGGCTGAAAGGCTTCCTGTCGTTCATTTATTGATAGCATTACAGTAATATAGGTGTTTACGATAGGTGTGGGGCTTCTTTAGAGTTAATAAAACATTCTCTTTCCTATGTAATGAAGGATGCTGTTTGACATAAGTGCTTTTTGTTTGTTCTGTTTGGTCTCAAGTGTGAGGAGAGGACCATTAACTTGAGACAAACATTTTTACCAGTGGTTTGTGAAAGCCTTCTCTGAAATGTACGGTAGAGGAGAGGCCCTGATGCTTTCTCGCCCGTCTTTGCTAAACTCCAATCAGCAAGACAATGAAGTGTATTGAAATTCTCAAAATTTTATCAGATCTTTTAAAAGCCGAGGTGACGTAAACATAAAAATAAGAATAAGTTGTCTATAAATTTTATGTTGTGACAGCATACATTAATGTGAATTTAGCGAAAAGATGTTTTGATGCATAAAGTAGCTTGTGAAAGAAGGTGCTAATACACTTAGGATTAATCCTGTATAAAAGTGATTCACATGTTTCATCAACATGTAACACACCGATGGCAATATTTCCAGGGAATTTTAGGTATGGCCAAGTGTGATCAACACTTGCTAGTCAAGACGTTGAAATACAGTAGGTGGAGCTGTCGTAGAAAAAAGGGACCAGTGTCTTTTTTTATTGTGGGCGGGTTGGTAGAGGGGATATAGTTGACAAAATATAAAACAGAATGTATGTTTTTGTGTTAAATTTGATAATGTTCCCCTCGGGCTTCCAGGAGCCCACGGATTGGGCTGAGTGCAGAGCGCACGACAAGGCTTCAAAAAGCAGCTATTTAAAAGTCTCAGTTAACAGGACCCTCCAAACAGCCAAACCGCTTCAAACGTCAGCCAAACAAGATCCACATTGTTCAATGGTATGCCCAAAGTGGCCATAACCCAAGCGCGGGCCCATAAACAACTTCTAATTGGTTTAATTATCATATAATTTTAAAAATATGTTTTAATATAAGGTCTATCCTTTTATTTACCCAGAGCGAAGTGGAAATAAGACTTGGGCCCAGTAACAAATTCAATATGTTCATTATGTAAACACCTTAAAGAGCTGAGAGAGAGAGTGAGAGAGGGAAAGAGAGTAAAAGAGTCAAAATGTAGAGATTAAATAAAAGTGGAGTTTTCGCAGAAGTGCTGCACAAAATATTTTAAACTAAATGTTTGGTGCTTTGCAAGATAACCTAAACACACTGATGGATTTACAGAACAATGTCCAAAACCACTTCTGTCTTTGTTTCTCCGAGAGAGCTGACAGATGATGTAAGGAGGAAACCGGCCGAGCGTTTCACAACTGCTTCCTTCCTGGATGGAGGTTCGAGTGGCTGAGAGGGATAAGAGAGGAGAAAAGGTCAGAATTGACAAAGAGGCTGTTCAGGAGAATTTGTCAGCTCCTCCCTTCAAATTGCGAGCTGCATAGGAGAGTAAATAAACTGCCTGCAGACCACTGACCCCTAATCAATACTCTCTCTTTGGACCCTAGCTGTTGAGTGTTGACACGCAGAGGGCAGTACGTGCCTCAAATACTCCCCCATAAACGTGCGAGAACACACTGTACCACAATCCCAACACACAGGAATGTTCAGCATGTTTACTTTAAATGCTGCTTTATTGGTAGTCTGATGTGGATTGCCACAAATCTCTGCTTGGCACAAAAACAATGAAAACATGCAAATGAGATGGCAAAACCCAGCCTTGGTTGTGTCTGTTCATGTCTAATGAGTTGGGAGCTGTGGTTATGATCAGAACACATATTACAGAAATACTACATGAGATTTACTAAAGTGTGTGGCATGTTTTGTAATGAAGAGCTGCAGGGAAGTAAATTTCTCCATAGTAGGGACAGGTTTTTAAATGAACTGAGAAGTTGTATTATTATTTCTGTGCCAATTTTTTACAGGAATTATAAAACCTATTAAATAGCTTGATTGATTGTTTTTTAAAAATCATTAGCGGCTTTTCAGTTTGGCCTTAACTTGACAGCTATGTTTTATATAATACATTTGTTTGACAGCTTTTACATACAGAAATCTTACAATTCTACTGGATTATACCGATGATATGCAGAACAAATCATTCACTCTTTGGTTTGGCTTTAAATGTTTTAAAAGTTTACTGGAGGTTTTATGCATAATGGATGCCATAGATTGAATAATCATACTACCTGTTGAGTACCCTGTGGAGTTTCTGACAACTAGTGGAGCCATAAAGCAATGTTTTTAAGAGCAGGTCATGTGCCAAAAAAACAAAAACAGCAATGTGCTGGAAAGAAGACTGCTGGCTGATGTAAACATGGATGCACAATGCTGGTTTTAAAATACAATTAAAAAGATTTGCAAATGTTTTATGAGGAAGGCAATTCATTTAATATACCATGATTCTTAAACAATCAAGATGTTGACGAATGTTAGCATAGATATTCTGTGGCACTCACAATACAGCAAATTAGCAATTTAGCAAAATTCCATTGAGTCATCAAGTCATCAGACTGACTCAATAATGTCAGTTACACAGCAATATAGATCTAAAGTTAGCCAAGATTAGCTAAAACTGGCCAATAAACCAATGGTTTACCAACAGAAAGAATGTGCTATTTCTATTTTCTCGCTTTAAATGAAGCATACTTAATGTAAGTTATAGGACATGACAGACACAAAATCTGAAAGGGAGTATTTCAGAGTTAGTGTTGCATCACTGCATTACAGTACAGATTCATAACAAGGATAGTTCAGAGACGCCATTGCGCCTCCTTTGAGACCAAATGTTGTCATGCCAGATTTGTGGCCTCACAACAATTTTAGGCAGTGCCAGAATGAGGGATAAATTGCCTTGAATCATCCTATTCCTATTAGGGAAAATGTTTGCGGAATGATTGGCAGTGATACCAGAACCACTTTTAAATGGTCGGAGAAGATGAAGGGGGGAAAAAGCGATTGAGGCATCAGGTCTGGCCAAGACTAAATCTGACTGTCAACAATGTTAGCTGTGATCTGGCCCTCCAGAACGACACATGCTGCACGCCATGCTTTTAGGAGGGGAAATAGAGTAATAGCAAGAACCTGATAGTGTTTAGATGGTCAATTCAGCCATTCAGCAGATCCATAAACGTTCTGCCTAAATGCTAAGGAAGACCAGCGGTGGTTTCACTCTTTTGTTTGGTATGCACATAACTTGAAGATTAAGACAGATTGTTATGTTAAACTAGCAATTACAGTACAATGTTCTGTTTATGTAGGATAACTGGGAACTAACAGTCACACCATGAAAGCAACACAAATGCACACTGAAGCAGCTTCATTTTGAAAGTCCTGCCCATCCTCTCTAGCTCTGTCTTCGAAACGTGCGTTTCATTTGCAGCTTTGACCCCGGGATCACGTTATAATTTTCAAAATGAGTTCACTCCTCATTAGAAGCGAGAAAAGTGATGGAGCGACGTGGGGCAAAAAGGGAGAAGCTGAGGAATAAAGATAAATGGGACGTGAGGAATAGAGGTAGAGAGAGAAACAGCGAGAATGAAAGAGCGTTTTGGTTGATGTGAGCCAAATGACAGGCGTTGGGACACGAATGTGAAAACTTAATGGGCCTGGCCTCTGAAGTGGGCCTCCCCAGTAAAATGAAAAGCCTGTGGAGCTGGCTCCTGTGATGGATGAAGCGTTGTGCTCGCCTGGCCATGACAGATTCTGGGAAAGCGCTTGAGCCGTCTCCTGTTCTGATAAAGAAATAAGTGGAGAGCCGGCGCTGCTCGTCTCTCTCCTGATGTGACAGAGGAGCTTTAAAATGTGGTGGATTTTCCCAGCCAGACTGCCATTATCTACAAAGATAAATAGTGATGCAATTTGCATCGCACCTTTCTTTTATGACAATTATAGGATCAATACTAGAAATATCCACAGCACATAACTAGAAACATGTACATGCCTGGCCCTGTAGCAAAGGAGCCTTCATCTTAAGCCTCTGACCCACTGACTGTGCAACTCAGATATGAGACCTGGGACTGAGCCCATTTCTCACTGTTCAGGAGTTGTCTTCAGTCTAGTTTCTAATTGGTACCATCTCCTCTCAGAGTGACATCACTGGAGTCATGGCAGAGGTGATGAGGACCAGATGGTGAAGAGATGGTGATGACCCACTCCAGAGTCTCTCTTCTCTTCACCTCTCATCCATGTGGTTTTCTTTTGGTCCTTTGCTTATCTTATCTGTCAGCTCCTCCTTGGCTGTCGCCATCAAAATGTTTTTTTTTTTTTATTGCCTTTGGTTTCCAATACGATTGCCGTAGACTAAATCAATATACATTCACTTCAACATGAACATCCTTCATGGTGGCTATGATTGATCATACAGGATCAGTTATCCTTTCATACAATAGACAGATTGATTTGGCCTCAAAAGATTGTGCTCTGATTTTAATAAAGTGGCTTGTTCTGCAGACCTTCGACCTCTAATTAACACCCTTCTGTCCTCCCCTTCCTCCCCCTCTATCATTTCCCAAAAGTGATCCAATACAGCCTAGACATAAAGCGTTGCTGTCCTGGCGAAGGTCGAACCTCTTCAGCACCTCACACTCGCACACTAACACACAGAGGCGAAGATACACATTGATCCTAGGGACTGGTGTTCATTTCAGATTCCTGTTAGGATCCATCCACCTCATTGATTTCACCATCTCCTCTGATTAGGCAATTGTGGGTAACATACCAGCTTTCCAATGGGCCTGATCAAAAAGACCTGCCCCATAGGACAGCTGATAAAGGGAGAAAGAAAAAGTGAAAGAGAGAAGGGTACAAAAAACAGAGGACTGAGGACAGAGTTAACCGTTCAATAAGACCCACCCCCTTGGTTACTGTTGCTGTGTCAATTAAACTTTACCAGCTGAAATGATGACTGTATTGGTAGATTTTGTAAGCTGTAGCTCGCTAGCTAATTAAGCTAACATTAGCGCCATGAGTTGGTTGCAAAATGCTGTCTAAAGCCAACCTTTTTAATGTTTCCAGATGACTCATTTTGAAAAGATGCACTTGATGGATATAGGCTATGCTTGATATCATGCTAAAAGACAGACGCTAAAGCTAGCATGTCCTGGACAAAAGGTCAGCATCATCACGAGTTGATAATCCATGGAAATAAAGAAACACCATTGTTGTAGAGTTAGTCATAATATTATAAATATGATAACAAGGCTGTTATCATCAGGCTATTATTTCTCACCCAAATAGGGTGTTTCCAAAGAGTAGTCTATGTTTCACTTTTATCACCATAATGTAGGATGAGGACTAACCAATGTGTTTGGCAAACATAACGTTATCTCAGGAAACCTTTGCTGGAAGGCAAACTTTCCAAAGAGTCAGAGTTGCTAGTGTTACCCTACAGTCTCAAAGCATCCAGGACTAGCTTCCACACAGCTGGGAAATACCAGTGGATGTGCTAGTAGTGAACAGGGCTTTTTAAATGTAAACTGTAACCCCATAAAGTTAGTTCATGATGTGCTCCTTGGCCTTAGTTAGTAACCCTTGGTTACTACTGTACTTTGGGCAGTAGGCTAGTTAGCCGGAACGGCTAACCAATGCTGCTTACTTTAGAGCAGATAGACACACTGTTTAATCCATTCCTTACGCTTGTGTTTGTGGCTTTTGGAAAGGCAAAAAAGGCACCACCCTCCAAATGTTTTAAATGCTGAGTATCACTAGTACTATGCACACTGCCTTAGAATGTGGAGAAATCCAAAGCTCAAGAGGCCTGCCGTGCGTAGTTACAGTTAAGCTATGATTGGAGAGTTGCTGTTTGGGGGAGGGATTTAGCAAATGGTCAATTAGTAAAAGACTTTAAAAAAAAAAGATGGAGCAACAATAATGGTTGTATGCCTACACTGACTCAAAACAAAGGATTTGTGGTACTGTATATACAAAGCAGTAAAACATGCTCTGCTCAGTGATATCCAACCCAGAGGACAGAGTGCAGACACAAAGCCTGTCTGTGCCCATGGCACAGATCACATGCAACGACCTGGAACTGCTTCTAAACACACAGCCCAGACCACAGAAGTGGATCCAGTCACAGCAAGAGGAAAACTGTCCAGGCATTCTTCCCTGTCTGTGTCAACAATGACACACCTCTGCTCAGGCTTGTCCCCTCCCTCCTCTTACTGTCTTTAAAGCACTGACAGAGAAAAAACAGGCCTGTGTCACACTGTAAAGCCAAAACGCTTACAGTCTTTTATTCATTGTGCTCCACTGTCTTGTGCAGTCCTTAATCCCAGCCTTGCTTGGGCTCTGTCTGTCTCTCTTTCTCTCACTGTTCCCTCTTGCTTTCTCTCTTCAGAGGGATAAAGCAGCAGTTGAAGAAGTAGCCCACCCTAGGGGTTGAAAGCTTGTATCCCATCCAACCCTGAAAGCTGTTTTCACTCAAAACATTGTCAGCGTGCCCAAACATGTCAGAGGAAGTTATTTGTAACAAGAGGGATAGGGACCTATCCTTTGGATCTGTCATCAGGCTCTGGAGGGGAAGCTCGCCGCTCACTGGCCGCACACCTCCGCCAGCCAATCAGAAGGCAGGAAAGAAAAATAAATAGGTGGCTCTGTCCCTGAATGGACAGCTCACACTGGTGGTTTCATCATCCTTCTGGCGTGTCGAGTGCAATGGCAACAGTGTGTCTAAGAAAGTTTGTACTTTCTATTTTTCCTTCGCTCTCGTCTTTCCTATTGGTGGCGACTTTTAAACATCGCACATGAAATGTCATTTAGTTATTTGGTGTGGTAAAAATTATTTAAAACAAAATCACACTGTTACATTATGAATGAAATAAAGCAAAAGTGCTGTTATTATGGAAACCTAATACAATGTAAGCATTGTCTCATTACAACACCTAAAAGATAAAAATTAAACTGAAAAAAAGCAAAGAGAAATTTAAATATAGTAGTGCAAGTGTCAAAGACAGACAAAATCCTCTTGCTGGGGACTGAGGTGACATTTTGCCCACTGGCAACTGTGGTAAACTATTTTCATTATAAAAAATAAGGAACATTTCAAATATTTCTGTATTACACCGTATACACTGAACAAACTCTTTCTCAAAAGGCATAGGTGACAATAGGCTGTAAGACTGAAAAGCATCTTTTATGCTATGAAACTGAATATACAAATAAATTGAATAATACAAAATAAAACTTGTGCATTAGGAGCAGTGTTACACTTAGTTCCTCCATGGCTATATTTAAACATTCAAAGCACCCAAACATTTATATACAGTATTCTGTTTAGCACAGTGGGCCCCGGTTTTTCTGGGTGTTGCCGTGATAACTGTGTTACACGCCACTGCCGAATTCTACCTGCATTTGAGCGGGTGGGCAGGTGCTAATGTCAAGCCCTACACGTGACCTATGACACTGCATGGCAGTAGACATTCAGGGCTCAATTAAAACAAAGCGAAAAATTCTTTTGCATAAATTAAGCTTTTTTAAAGCATTAAAGGTATAATTCATTGATTTAGTATTGCGCGTCCATAAAATTCTCACAAATGACAGATAAAACAAAAAGGTCAAAATTGAAGCCATAGAGGCCGATATATCCTGACTTTTAGTCTCAGAACCCTCTATCCTACATTTCCTATGATGCAAAGGACTTATTGTACAAGGTTATTTTTTTAACTGTGAAAAGCTCCTTGAGAGTCACACAAGACATTAAAAACTGTTTTCACAGGCTGAGAATGACTCCTCATGAGTAAACTGAAATGTATGTGTACAATTGGTGGAGTCTCCCTTTAACTGGTATTAAAATGTTACTGTATTCTCCATGACAGACGGCAGCAGCTGATGAACAGATGCAAATCAAATAAGCTTCAAGAAATCACAACAGAATATCTAAATGAATTATTATATTTGCTCCAAAAGTATACAGAAGCTGAGCATTTTACTCTGTATTGTTTGCGGTGGAGCAACATACATGTCATGAGTCACTGCTATGTGTCCCACCAGTTCTTTGGAAGTAAAAACAAACTTTATTAAAAGATCATAGGCATGAGGGCCGACAATAGCAGAAGTCATTAATCAAAAGGTGGAGTGGCTGCCATGGCATGCGTGGCGTGGTGGGAGGCTTGGTTGGAAAAGCATCACAGAAAATGACTCATGCTTTTCCAGATTTGTCGGTGCTATTCCTTCATGTCTCTTTCTCCCTCATCAGTCACAGCAACCGGAAAAAAATGTCAGCGGCTGATTGTTGATCACTGACAAAGAATTGATACGAAGATGAACACAGACAAAAGCAAATGTTGCATTGTACAAATACCAGCGGGTTTGGTGAAACATGCAATGAGTGACACGCCACTCTACATGCACACAAGATGAATTCACAAGTACAATCATTTATAAATCTACAGGCACACATGCATATGCTCTGTCATAGTAACACACACATAGGAACTCCCCTAAGGCAAGCTGTGCCCAATCAATTGTTGTAACCATTACTCAACATATGTGGCTAATTTGTCCCTGGCAATTTCCATCATGGTTGGGTGACGGTCTACAGAGAGAGATAGAACAAAGCCGAGGCGGTCGCATGAAGTCCCGACTAAACCATTGCAGCCACAAATACACTGGATAAATGTCAGCACTTCGACCAATCCAGCCTCCCATTCTGCTTCTATCAACACACACAGCACCATAAATATTAGCAAGGATAATAGCTGTGCTAGAGAAAGCAGTGGAGTAATGACTGAGGTCAGACTTGATGCTAACACATCAGTGTTTGCCAGGTAGCGAATGTGAAGCGTCTGATGTTGCACTGGAGTCATTTAACTAACCCAGTTAAATGTGCTGGAGCCTGTGGTTGGCAGAATATAAAGAGAAGAGTCACTACCTCCACACACATTTGTCAATACACATATACGCACACACACACACACACACACACACACACACACACACACACACACACACACACACACACACACACACACACACACACACACACACACACACACACACACACACACACAGTGGGTAATAGCGGCTGCATGGGTGTTAGAGGGGCGCCACTGTGGTTGGACTGGGCTGTCTGGGAGCATAAAGTGGCCTTCTCATGGTTCCCCACTTGCCTGGGTGGTCTGACTCTGGTGTTGGTGTGTGTGTGTGTGGACAGGGACGGACATACACTCGTCCTGCAAAGGTGAGATGAGTGAGAGTGTGTGGTTGAAGGGTGGTAAGACAGCCTGGGCAATGCCCACACATGGAGCACCACAAGTCCCACTGACCATCCCTGTACTACACACACACACACACACACACACACACACACACACACACACACACACACACACACACACACACACACACACACGCACACACACAGCACCCATCCAGGCGGAACAAATATTTTGACAGAGATGGGTAGACGACGGGGCGTCTTCGCCTCTCTCTAACTGGGCTACTTCTAGTGTTAGGCCGGGCTCAGCACAGGATAGCCTCCGTATGCCCAAACAGGTCCTGGGGAAACCTCAGCCACTTTTAGAGTCAGTCAGCCCCCCGCCAACCCCCCAACCTCGGCCCGACCACTCTGGAAGCAGACTCTAACACTGAACCATCAGACGGTGGAGCGAGGAGGACAGCAGACTCCTTGGCTTCTAAGTTGTGGCCAAAAGCAAAAAAATAAACAGTTTCTCCTTCCAATGAGATCTCCACAGGCAGATATACTGCCTGTCGTCCTTCCAGTTACACTGAAAAAAAGTGTCATTCTCTCTCTCTCTCTCTCTTTTACTCTCTCATAAGTGCCAGGCTATTTTGGTTTCCCAAAAATATTTTCTAAGGCCTGAAGAGCTGCTTTTATATATCTGTCGCCGTTGCTGTTTGAAAGTGAGAGTGTCAGCTGAAAAGGACCATTCAGTGGCCAGAATCAAAGTATGTTGACTACGTGAAATGGTTCTCTATTGAGAGGGAAGGCCACCTTAGTACACAGAGCAAAATTATAGCTTCAGAGCATCTGATGTCCGTTACCTTAATCACTGGTGGTCATGTTTAAATGAATCAAGCCATTTGAATAAAGCAGTCTAACAAGGCTGCTGTCGCTTTAAGCAGCTCTCTCTCTCTCTCTGCTCTCTTTCACCCACAGCAGATACTGGCTTAGTGGTTCAGTCAGACAATCAGTTACTTTTATTTAATGCTATGTTATTTCTTCTACTCCACTACATTTCAAAGGGAAATATTGAGCTTTTAAAATAATGATTAGTGCAGCTTTAAGTAAAAAATCTAAGTACTTTGCTATTGTTTATGTTAAGAAATATGCAGACCAGTCAAACAAATGTCAATAATCTTTTTTCTGGAGGTTACCATTTGTGAAGGACATTCTTCACCCACGCTGTTGTAAAACGCTTCATACTGGAGTCAACACATTAGACGAGATGCTTTGTTGTTTTTATGTTATTTCTCTGCCTCCTCCATGCACGCAGGCAGAGTTAAGGGAGCACCATTCATTATTGATCAGGCTATTTCCAAATGTCCTTATTGAGTATTAAACAGTCGTTCATGGACAGTCGGTGCATTAGTGTCAGCAGGAGCGCCAGGCGGACAGCAGAGGCCTATCAGTCACCATCACTCCCAACGTGACGAGACTGATTATAGGTTATTATTAAGCTGTATTGATTACTGCCAGGGCGCTAAGTGTGCTGC
Organism: Perca fluviatilis; assembly: GCF_010015445.1. Lineage (NCBI taxonomy): Eukaryota > Metazoa > Chordata > Actinopteri > Perciformes > Percidae > Perca > Perca fluviatilis. Next base: position 24,710,475 of record NC_053131.1, on the reverse strand, counting down.
AGAGAGACTGTTGAACCTTATATGGAGAGACTTTTACAGCTCCCTGCACGAATAGTACACAGTAGTAATGCACACTATTGGACAGTTGACAATAAACACAGTGATGTTTTGCTTCTAGCCTTATATCATGTTAGGCATGTTTTTCTCTCTAGGCCTATGTCAGGGAAGTCATATTTACCATCAAATTCCATCAGTGACTTGGAGCTTTTATCGTCACAATAATTATGGCTGCCCGTTTATTGAATAAACTTTCGAAGCGGTAGCACTTTGAGATGCCAGAGCCACCCCAAACACACCGCTTTTGGGGGCAGAGGGAACAGCTTACAGGCTTTGGAAGCCATGTGGGTAACCTACGTTGTACCACTCTGTCCACACACACACACACACACACACACACACACACACACACACACACACACACACACACACACACACACACACACACACACACACACACACACACACACACACACACACACACACACACCAAACCAATCATTATACCCATCCTGCCCACAGCATGAGAGTCCTCAGGTCCACAGAACATACTTAGTTGTGGTTGAAGAAGCACTTATATCCACTCAGCACTCTGCCATTCCCTGCCCAAGACGATGCCGTTCTGGTGGGGGAGATCTTCTTTTACGAACTTCCTGCGATCGTCCATCAGCCCGCTAAAAAGAAATGGGTGGGTATGGTGGCCACAGTCTCTAACCTCAAGGAGAGCCTAATGCAAGGGGCCTTTCTGGGCCAACTCCTTGGCCACCGTTGCATAAGAACTGATGTCATTAATTATTAATGCTCTATTGGGTTTAATATTTAATGGTGGCGACATGTAATTTACACTTACACTCGAGAAATCACGGGGTACAGACCAAAATAAACAAGTGTATTTGTTCCAAAGCGTGCAGGAGTGTTATATGAATCCTATCTGGTGGGCTTTGATTTCACAAATAATCTTCACTGTAAAACAGCCACTGTGTGCTTGATTTGATTCATATTGGAAAAGTTTGGAACAAGATAATTGTAATGCTCCATTTATCAATGGGAACCAAATCAATAAAATCTAAAAGAAAAAAAGGCTTTTCCTTTCGGCAAAGTTGAAACCCAGGAGGGCAGATTATTCATTGTTTTATAAAATACTGCTTTTGATGAAATTATTATCCATGGGCTGCAATTTTAATTGCTCAAAGCAAAATGTGCCTCAGAGCTAAAAATACCACAATATATATAAAATATCAACTAGTAGCATTCACTGCATTATACCCATCACAATCCCTCAACTGCATGGTTGCGTTGATACCAACTGTCCTTTACTCTGTATCCAGTTATACTGAAGTGCTGTTTGTCTGGCCGACAGATAAACAACTGTCTGTCACAGAGCAGAGGCTTCAGCACATTGCAAAACTCCTGTCTGTTCATTTCTGATTAAACTGTCCCTGTTTGCCAGTTACTCGGCGTGGGGTGAGCCGTGTTGTTAACCAGGGATTTAAATGAGGTGGTGAACTTTGAGTTAACACCTTTTTGGGTTACAGATGATGTGAACATGTGTTGTGAATTTGGGAGAGCTGCAGCAGAGTGACCTCTGACATGTATAACACCTCCTAATTTGTCCTGAGGAGAAGTTAACGAGGCCTACTGGGGAGAGGGTCATTAAAGCGAGGGCACTGGAGGCCTTGCTGACAGAGACAAGGAGCCTGTGTGTATATATGATGAGTTTGTGGAGTCATTTAATGAAGTTTATGGCATTAATATATTTTTTGTTATGTTTTTTTTTTTCAAATATTGGCTAATTACGTCAGCAAAATGTCATATACATATTGTTTTAGGAAGTGAACATCTTTATGTACAGAGATTAGACGCAATGGCCCCTGTAATACTGTCTAATACAATCTAATACAATACATTACTAACAAAAACTGAACATTATAAGCTCAACAAAAGTAATATGTACTGCTGGGCTACTGTAGGCTGTATTCTACTGTACATGCTCATGTTATTATGTACACCCCAACCTGAATCAGGCTGCAGTGGTGGAAGAAGTATTTAAATCATTAAGTAAAAGTAACATTTATATTGTATTGGCAAAATAATGTACTTAAAAGTATAAGTACTCATTATATAGATTGGTCCCTGTCAATGATATATTAGTTCGTCCATTACTATTGATTCAAAAACATGTAAGCAGTACTCCAATGTTGCAGTTGGCCTAGGTGGAGCTAGTTTAAAAAAAAAAAAATCAAATTTGGAAAGTAACTAGTAACATTTGAAATGTAGTGAAATAGATGTACAGTACAAAGTAGCATCAAATACAAAAACTCAAGTAAACTAACAAGAACCTAAAAACTGTACTTGTTTACCTTCCATCAGGATGTATGATGTAAAAATAATGACACATTAAGAACACCAACGTGTGGGTTACACAGTGTAAGATACAAATTATAACGAAAGCAGGTGTGGCCCAAAAAGATAGTGTGCCAATAAGTATCCCATCATGCTTAGGGAGTGTCTCCCTCAATCAGAATCTAGGTCGAGTAACATGTCATGCTGACATGGGTGGTTGTGGTTATCAAATGCCCTAGTTAGTAGTAGATAACTTGGCACAAATACTATACACCTAAATATACTGTATATATACTATATGTCTCTGTATGCGTGTGTACACATGAATTCATGTGTGTCTGAAGGGCATTTTAGAAGAAGCTGTCGAAAGTAATGCTTTACTTATTTGGTCAGTGATTTTATCAGAAGAATACAGTAGGTGGACATCACAGAGCAGAACTTACTACCAGAAACTCACATGTTTAACCATCCGTTAGGTCTCTTATGATCATACGACTTTTCCTTAAGTTCACCTCTCGTGCACCCAAAGCAGTGAAACCACACCATATGCTTTCAGGGCAGTGTGCTTACCACTGATAAACATTCCTCAGACTGTGGTGGAAACAGATTTTTTTTTTAAGGCTGCTGTGTGTGCCTTTGTCAGCCAGGAGCCCTTGACTCGACCAAGGAGGAATGCATGTAAAGCTGAGTGGCTCTGAAGGGCCCCTTTTAGCTGCTACACCACTGGAGGGCACTGCTCCGTCTGCCTTCACACAGAGCGCTCTTTGTTGGGAGATGCTTTCGCCACAGACACTGGAGATGGTTAACAGGGACAACGTTAGGGTATATTAGACATTTGCCACATTTTACATTACGTGTGATGTAAGTTTCAAACTTCGGTACAGTATGATCGCACAAAGATTAGCGGCAAGCAGGCTCCTTTCTTGAAGCACAGTGTTTACTGCTTCTTTTTTTTTTACAGGGTATGTTCAATTCTAAGTATCCCCAAAGTTTATATATTAATACAATTGTATATACAGTGAGCTGGTGATAATGAGGACAACTTAACACACTCAAATGAGAAGTGTATCGTTATCAATGTTAAAGGTAAAGGGTGTTTCGGTGGTGTTAAGTACCTTGCTCACTAAAAAGAAAAACAACAACACACAAATGCCACACAGCATGAAGCCTCCTCGACCGCAAAGCTCGCAGCCATGTTTTTCTATTTCCTTTTTTTTTCCCTTCTTGGGCAAACTGCAGGAGGGTTGCATTGGAATGCTACCGGGTTTGAGTTGTTGCAAATGAAATAGTTTGGCCTCAACACCTCCGCCCACTTCTAGCCACAATGTCACAAACACTTACATCCGTGATGGAGAAAAAAAAAAAAAAAAGTGTGCAATGACAATTGGCGACGATAAAGTGCAAAAAATTAGGCAGCTGCAGAGCCAGAGCAGATCTGCTGACGGTCTTGGACTGATAGCACTAATGCTACAAGCAAGACTGCAAGACATGCCTTGTTTGTTGGAAAAATAATTGTTAAGTGGGTTGGACTAAAGAGAACTGGTGGTGAATAATTGCAGAAAATGACAGCATGGATATGGAAATAAAGAGTTTGAAGTGTGTAATATAGGTTAAAAGGCAATGGGAAACATTGGAGACAAGTTGGCATGCAGTGTGATGAAAAAATGATGAAAAAGAGAGCAAACTCAAAAAAAAAATAAAAAATAAAATTCAAGAGGAAAAGTTGGAAAATCCATCAGAGACATTAGTAGTATTCTGCATGACTGATAGCCCTTAATCAGAGGATATGATACAATGAGGAAGGTCCAAACCACCGGCAGCCCCGCGCGCCTGGCCGTGCGCAGTGCTGGAACCGACGCCTGCAGAAGCTCTGGCTTTATTGGAGGTGGGCAGACGTTCAAGTTTTTCTTTGACGCTCCACCCCGCAAGCCGCTTTTATGGGCCTGTTTACTAGTATGGGCTTCCAGAGATCTTTATCCAGTGTGCCTTTGATTTGCCAGAGCTCTCATCCCACATCCCATATGCAGCGGCAGAGACACGGTCCTTTCAAGACGCACAAATAGAAATCTGGCAGTCATTTCACAGTCAGAATTTTTTTTGTCTCTTTCCCCCATCCCCCTTCTGTTTCTCCACATCTTCAGATATAATTACGGAGGCTCTTTGCAGATGTTTCTCCTCTTCTTTCTTCCCATTATCCAAATTTGAGGAGATGAGTAGAAATGTGACATTACACCAACAGAGGGGACAGCTACATTCACTCTGGACTGTGGCCACGCCGTCAATAAAACATATTTCTCTCTCATACAACTACAAAGAAATAGTAAATAATAAATAGAAATAGCATAGCCCCTCACCATGACATGCAGGCAGCAACAGCATATGACAGAAACTACAGTGTAATGTTAATTGCATTTATTTCCTATGACAACTGCTATATTACAAAGGCTTCAGCAAACGCACAGCAGCTGGAGTGGCTGCTTGGGCTTCTACTGTACAATGTAGGTGGTCAGGACCTTACTGTACTCTGCACAAGACACAGTTCTTGGTGATCCTGCAATAATTAGAACCGTGTGCTTTTAAACTTATCAAAGTGAGGATGTCAATAAAGAAAGAAGTGCAAAACCACTTCCATCAACCCAGACCAAAACAACAAACAGAGCGATCACCAGCTGGAGAAAAACTGTCGAATAAGAAAAGTATAGGGTCCAGAAAGAAAAGTCAATACACACACTGCATATAGCTCTGGTCCAAGGATGACCATTGGACAGTGTGCAATTATCCTGTGTTGACACAAAAGCACACTGGCCGTAACATTTACCCATTGTTAACACCAACCTCTATGGAGTCAAGTAGAGCGGCAAGTTGGGCCAAACACAGCTCCTCCCAAGAGAAACCAGACCTGACCAGACAAGGTCGGAACACCCAATCCCGACTGGCCAGATGACCAAGGTCAACAGGAAGTTTCAGAACGGGAAAAATAACACATCGCTAGGCAAGTTTAAGACACCAGCGAGTGAGCCTTCTTCTCCTATTCCCACTCTTATTTCATTTGCAATTCATCAAAGTGCCAGAAGCAGCTGCTACGTCCCAGGTTGTCAGACAGGCAATTCTCAGGTGTGCCTAGTCAGCGACTTGGTGACAGCCAACCTAAAATTTGCCAGTTTATAGAAAATAGTGGCCCCCACAGCTGCAAGTAGGAAGCAAGGGAGTGAGTCTGGGCAAGAACACCTCTCTGCGGAGTAATTTCATGAACTGCCACAGTCCGGTTGAGAGGTGTGATTTGGCTTGAAGCGGGTGAGGGGTTCTGCATGGTAGACAGAGGCAGGAAGCTCTAACTGAGGGAGAGAGGGTCACCAAGTCTATATAACGGTTTCAGAGAGAAAGAAAAGTTTAACTGAAACACAGAGCCCCTCGCTCGTAATCCTCCTGTGGTTTCCTTCCTCAGCTCCTCGGCCCCAAACCCCCATGAAGACAGCTTCCCTTTTACTGCTGCCCTCTAACCCCCCCCCCCCTCTCCTTCAATCTCGTTTTCTTTCTTTTGTGGTATAAAAAAAGATGATGCTGATGATGATATTCAGGTCTGGCTGGTTCTGCTCCATGGGAGGAGATGCGGTTTCTCCAGCTGCTGTGAATCCTGAAATGATGGTCTGCGCATGAAGCCATGCTTACTTTGAGTAGTCGAGGCTACGGTACACCCCCGCCATCACTTCAATCCAACATCTCTCCGAATATTCTCTATCCCTCCATCATCTCTATATATAATCACTCTGAAATTCTGCCATCTTATTGGCTTTCTTGCAGAGAGTTAAATAAAAAGAATGATACTACTCTCTAATATTTATGTTCATTATCAAGCTAGAGCCAGCAGGCGGTTAGGTTAGCTTAGCATAAAGACTGTAAACAAGGGGAAACTGCTAGCCTGCCTCTGTTCAACAGTGACAAATCTGTTGAAGAGCACTAGTAGTACTAAGAGTCTAAAGTTATAGCTTGTTTGTTTAAAAAAAAACGAGGCCGAAACCCGACAATTCGTCGTTATATGCCGGACTATTTCTTGGCTCTGAGCTGTTGCAAGGCAACTGTTGGAGACTCCAGGAGGTGACTGTGTCAAAGTGCTTAGTTAGCCCAGTACGTCTTAATAGGAGCAGTCTGACGTTGTCTTATATTTGGGCCAATACGATCACTTAGCTTTACATTTTGTTGATTGTCAAAGTAAAGTCTCTGTACGAGTCAAAGTCACAGTATAACTGAGCTATATTGAGACTATGAATGCCATGTCCAGATATAATTCCCATTTAATCTCCCACACTAAACACTGCCTACTGTACTGATGAAAACATTACATAAGATTGGTGTGTTGGTAGGTTAGGAAGCCTGGCTGGGATCCAGTTGCTTTCTAGAGGCCCTGGCTTCTCTCTGTGCATTAGCCAGGATATTAAAGGAAATGCAGGCCGCCACAGGCTCCTCTGCTGTGGTTTGCCATCAGCCGGAGCAAATCTGTGTGTTCCAGTGGCACACCCTCTGCCCAGTCTTGACATGAGGACTGTGTGTTTGTTGTGGGGAGAGTGGGGGAGTCGGTGGGACAACTGCGTGACCACTGTGTTCCGTTCTGTGTGGCCTGTCAGCAGCCGGTCGCTATAGTAATACTCACTCATTACACATAATAGTCACAGAGACAAAGAGGCAGGCTAATGTAAAGTAGCCACACACACTCACACACATTGTCATGGACAGACTTTCTACATGGGCCCCTGTGTGTTCACGGACCATTAGCATAGCTACAGTGTGAGCTAATCGGCTGTGGCAGTGTTTTGCCGGGGACTGGCTGGGTGGGACAGGTAACATTCAATTACAGCCCCGCCTGGAGAGGACTAAAAAGACAGCAGAGTTGCGTTACTAAGCAAACACACGCCACACTGTGCATGATGATGGTGAGAGAGTGGAAGTATAGCGAGCCACCCTTTCCTCTGGAGTCTGAACAGAAAAGCTTCCCACCTCATCAATGCGCTGTTATATTTCAATGAATACCACCCACTGTGTGTGATTGTGTGTAAGAAATGTGCCTGGGTGAATATTCATAGATATTCACACATGACTCAATGTATATACGTGTGTGTATATTCATATTTAATAGCTAAACATGTGTGTGTGTGTGTGTGTGTGTGTGTGTGTGTGTGTGTGTGTGTGTGTGTGTGTGTGTGTGTGTGTGTGTGTGTGCGTGCATGTGTGTGTGTGTATGTGTGTGTCTGTGGGGGATTGTCTCTTAATATAGTTAAGCTGTGAAAAACCCCAAAGTCTTTGGCAAGGTCTCACACACACTTTTTCTCCTTCCTCCCTCTCACCAGAACCATTTATCAGAGCAGAACAGGGGCAGCTTGCGTGTCGTAAGCCTCTTTGGAGCCACAAACAAATCAAGCAGGGCTCTCCATCAAATGAACTCCCCACTCGACTGGCGGTTACATAAAGGTTTACTCACTCACTGTGTAAGAGCATGTTTCAGTGGGAATGGCCTCTGATTGAATACATCCATACGTAGCAGCGCAGAGGAAGAAAAATGACTAAGACTCATAGAAGGGGGGTAATTGTCAAACTTTTTTCAGAGTGTCAGAGTATTGCGAAGTTTTACGAGTATGGGTGATTCCTTTATTTAAGCGCAGGTGTAGGATCCCTGCAGTTGTGCGTTGCAAGCCAATGTAGCTTACATGTAACATACACACTGAGCATTTGTAATGGTTGTGATATAGTATGTTTTTTTTTTTGCAAGCTCCCTGAACTCCCATGCCCTCCTGAACTACACACCGTGCTCCGTATGCACTCAACATTAAAGCTGCAGTTAAAGAAAATCGGACATTAGAAGAAAAAAAAATATCAGTGCAAAGTTGGACAATTCAAAAATTCGAAATACAGAATGTGCTTTATTTTTTAAAAGGTTGCGAAGGAAGATACGATTTTGCCAGTATGCAGTTCTCCACAACTTCCCATTGATGCTACTAAAGCGCCATATCTCACTAATAACGCCTTTTAAATCGAGCTATTTGATTAATTAAACAAATGCAAACAAATATTTCCACATCAACATACTGTACTTGTCTTCGCAGGAAACCTGTGACATAAGTATGAAGTGCATGAGTCATTGTTGCTGTGTTCGCAGGAATTTGTCTATGCACAAACAGACAGGCACAAACACAGACACCACCATGGCGACACAGCAATAATACAGACAGCATGTATCATATGTTGGACAAAAGAACAAATAGGACAGAACTGTGGAATGCTTTCATCCCTATTAGTTTGTGTTTCAAAAATAAATGGATCGCTTTGAATATTATAAAGGATGTATTCCTACCACATTCAATAAAACTTTTTAACACTTCAACACTGAGTGTTAGATAAGACTCTTACACAGCACAATACTGCACTTTAATGCAACTTGCACGTACATCTTTATAAATACTATTTAAGTAGGTTGTACATTATTCGCCACTTGTATATATGTTTGTACATTCTTTCCTGTGTATATTTTTTTGAATAGTTGTTCTTGTATTCTATTCTATTCATTATGTCGTGTATATTCTGTATGTGTGCTGTGTGTCTTATATTTGCTGCTGTAGCAGTGAATTTTCCCAATTTGGATCAATAGAGTCTATTTAATCTAATCTAATCTAAAAGGCAAAGTTGAAGCTCAACAACATTTATTTGTTAAGATCAATCTCAAGAGCCTTTTAAATGAATACTACAACTAATAATTCAACTGATCAATCATTGCCCAGATACAGTAAGGCCTTGGGCTTTACCACAGTAGTCAGATACATTTTCCTTTTGGAGTAGAAAATAACTAATCAATATCATCAGCCTTCGCCCTGCCCTCCAGCCAACGCTGACCAACCTGCTCACTGAAGCTAACAGGAGAGGTCTTTGTTGTGCCGTGACGCCCCCTCTCTCTCCAACAGCACGGTCATTGCTGACCATGACCACAAGGGCCATGAGGAGGGACCATTCACAATCTGGGGGTCCGCAGCCTCGACAAAAGCCCAGGTCAGCGCAAACTGCGCAAACAGACGGACCACAGGGTCGAGCCTTCTGCTCTGTGGTCGAGCTACAGCTGGGACAGTCACTCTGGCAACTTGAGCTTCACCTCTGGACCTGACCGTGGCTTTGGAGGACAGAGAGGGGGCCGTGCCCTGCGCTGACTCCTGTGACTCTATTGGTAATGGCATTGATTACTGCTCTTGGACATGAGGACTTGTGAGCGTGTGTATTAGCACGGGCATGACCGTGTGTTAGCGTTGCTAATAGATGAAACAAATTGATGGCCTTGAATTAGGACAGGATGGATGTTGCATGGCTTTATTGAGTATTTTGAATGATTCATGGTGATGACAAACACTTACTACCACTGGGCGCAAAATACGAAGTATACGGTCCCTTTGGTCCCTACACCCTCTCAGCTCCATCTCATACCACTCCCTTGTGGAGGACAAAGGGGCTTTTAGGGATCGGATGAGGATGCAGTTGGAGTCATGGGGTTATGAGTTCCCTCTATCTCATCTCAATTACTGCTGTCATTAAGGCAAAGGACATTGAGGAGGCGGTAGCGCAGAGTGACACTTACAGTAGACTTAACCTTTGAAAAATGGAGATGCTCCTACACTGAGTGAAATATATAAAAATGTGTGCCTGTTTTCAGTTAAATTAATTTAGAAAGGTGAGCTTTTTAAACTTGAATAATGAATATAAATATGTCATGTGCACACTAATCACCAACAATTAACACTTCATTTTTAGCTAATAAACGGCAATACCTTTTGACACTAAAGGCCCATTGATGCTAAAGTTCATCAACACAGGATGGCATGACTATAGAGCAACCATCAAGTGTTTGTCCAAACGATAGGCTGTAATTTGAAATGAAGTGTATACTCACCCATTGAGGGCCTGGTCTCCTAGGGCCACTAGTGAGCATTAGGAGAGGCCTGCAACTCGCACTACACATGAATATTTAAGGACACACTGGGACTCTTCCATTTGGCATCCCAGAGGGGGTAATGCAGGCCCCTATATCCTCACTCCTGCCTCATTGCACTTTCTCCTAACCCTGACCTCTGTCACCTTCATGCACTTCAGTTCCTTCCCTTCACTCACTTATTTTTCAATCTCTCTTTTGTTATTTTTTCTACACTACCAAATTCTGTTTTCTCCTCTCCTCACGTCTCATGCTTGCCCGCTGTCTCGTCTTTCTGTGGTTCGTCAGAGCTCAGAAGCCACTCAGGCAGATGAAGGGATGATCACTTGTCTTTTCCCCTCTCCCTCTGCTCTGCCCAGCCAGCTAGCAGGCTGCCAGTGTGTGGAGGAGATTGAGATGCGGTAGACGATGCAGCAGCTGGTTCTTCTTTTGCTCTAATCACTCCCAGAGAGCCGACCATGGTTTGATTTGGTTTTTTACAGCCCGGACTTATTTTTCACATCAGCGACGTGAATGCCCCCCTTAAACCCTCCCCCCTACACTTTTGATCAAATTTGCACCATATGCCTTTGAAGGGAGATGAACCGACTGGCAAGCGTGCTTCTCTTTAACTCCCCTTCCCGGTGCAAGTGGTTTGATCAGGCCCCAGCCCTGATGGGGGCAAGCTCTCCAATCCTGAGACAGTATTATGTTCCCAAAATTGCCTGACTGGAGATAATAAAGGCCTATGATTTTTTGGAGCAGCGCTCGCATCCAGAAAGAAGAGGAGACAGGGACTTGACTAAGGACGTGCTCACTAGACCGTTACTACCAAATCAACCTCCAGAGGTAGAAATAGGCAGATATGGGCATCAAAGGAAAGGCCACATACATCTAATCACCTCTAGCTTGATGTCTGTCCTTCTACACTTTCCAATTTTCTCTCACTGCTGCAGCCGATGGAATTAAAAGAGTTTTATTTCACCTTGAATTACCACAGTGCGCACCATCCAGTGTAATCCATATTGAAAGACTTCTGGGAAGAGTTTGGTCAAATGGGGAAAGGAAAGGAAGGAGGGAGGATGGTGGGCTGATTGCTGAAATGAATGCCGTGTTGCCCCCATATCTTTGTCCCAATGAAATCCTTCCCTCCTTCAGAAGGAGAGCCAATCAATGCCCTTATCAACTGTCTCATCAGGCCGACTGGCCAAATTAGCCCTTGGCAATTCACGGAGTGACGCATAGTTTGTGTAATCAGGGTGAAATCAACATCTAAGAAACAAGAGTATCCACTGGAAAAACAGTGAGCAGAACAGTTAACTAGAGAAATGGCCTGCGACAGAAACAGATGAAGACGATGATAAAGATCCGAGTCAACAAATCACAACCTTTAAGTGTTACTGAAAGATGCCTTATACTCAAGATGCTCATTATATTTACAAGTGTTGTAGGAAAACAAAGCTAGATGCATTTGTGGATGAGATTGAAAAGACTTTCATGACAGGAATAATGTTTAAACTACCAGACAGCTTATCCAAAGGCTACTTTCTCCTCCGCACAGTTAACATACTGGCTAAAACACACACTGCTCACTGCCATGTGTGAGTAAAAGACCTATAAAACGATTAACTGACAAATCAATAAATGACTCAGGTGCAGCACAGTGAGCGTATGTGTGAGTTTTATTCCACCCAGGGATGGACTGGGGCTAAAAAACAGCACTGGACTTTCTCCCAAATAGGACCATCATCCGGCCATTCGCCCCATAGCCGTGCGCGACAGACACTAGTCAGGATGTCCTGATACTATGCCACAATACTGCCTATCAGACAAGGTATTCACAGCAAGTAACATCTCAAAACCAATGATGATAACTGGGGTTGTGTTTATTAATGAAGCCTCAGCCTTCAAATAAAAACTAAAAATATACAATGCCATTACATCTGCATTTATAATTAAAATACAAATAATGAAACTACCCAAATTACACAATAAACAGTACAGAGCATTACTGACAACACTTTCAGAGATAAAGTAGGCTACTTGCTGTACCTGAACATGGGGATTCGATATTATGTAGGCCTAGACCAAAACTACACTGAGAGTGTTAGTTATTATATACTATAACTATTCAAATATAAATGTATATAACATGTGTTGCTTTGTGTTAAATTATTAGCATTGAATAACCTATTTAATATTTTCTCAATTTCATATTAAACTCATATTAAGGCTGTGGAATGATGAAAATGACTAGGCCCTATCAATGTTGTCTGTGAAGCTTTCACAAACAACTCCCAGGTCTTTGCTAGTTCCACAATAGTAAACGCAAATATGAAAGACAAGGAAAAACTGCACTCTGATAGAAGACAGACATAAAGTGCAAGCAAGGATTTTTATGGTTAAACTTTTGGTTACATTTGGTGAATTATTTAGCCCCCTTCCCTGTTAGTTAGCACGTTTAGAGTGGTACCAATGCATGCCTGATGTTTTCCCGTTTAATTTAATACCATAGTCTTCATCCTATAGCAGCAAAACTGAGCTCAATACAATCTCTCATTTACAACAGAGTGAAATCGCGGTCAACCCGCGATTCATTTCTAACGCGTTTAATGTTTCAAATTAACCTAACAGAAATTATTAAATACGTTAAGTTTGACAGCACTAAATGGCACGATAATTTTCATAATCATGATGCACACTCATGTTGAGCTGACTATGCAATTCACTAAGATAGGGATAAAGGCAGCCTATAATGTTTCCTGCTCCTGACACATACCAGTATTGCTGATGTGAAATTAACTCACGTCAAAGCCGGTCTACGGAAATTCTTTGCTCACGTCTAGGCCGACTCTTCTTCTTCAGTTTTATTTTTACACGTAGTATATAAGTGATTGTTTTTGCGTCCCCTGCTGTTGGCTGTTAATATCTCTTTAATAGACTTTTATTTTTTTGTGCGGTCGGCCGTTATCCAGAAGGCACAGATTGTCAGTCCGTCCCTGATTCCACCCATTCTGACATGTTTGCTTATGCTGAAAAGTGCTTAAAAAGGTCAACTGCAATATCATCATCCTCCTCCTTGTCAGTGGCACCCAGGATCTGGTTCCGCTTCTCCACTGGCTGTCACAGAGGTTTCCAAACAGCTGTGGAGGTTTAGCGGCTGGAAGACAATAGCTTGTGTCTTTTCTTCGGCTCAAAGGCACAAGCGTCTCTTGGCTCGAGTCCTTGCTAAAGTAGTAAGTGAAGAGTTAAGGGCCTTGAGAGCCAATCGGTCTTTAATTACTTGGTTGAACTGCAGCAATAGTAAGTTGATCGAGAGGATAAATAGTTCTGTAAAGTTGTGCTTTCCCATATTGCCAGTGTGTGCTGTTTGTGTGTCTTTAGCGTGCATACATCTATATATGTTTAATGAACATATCCCATCCTGCCATGTGCAACTGGAGTTAAACGTCAGCTAACATGCTAGCTGGCAGTTTTGACTACAGTAGGGCTGGGAATCATTAATGAACAGTAATGAACAGTGCAGAGACATACTGTAACAGATGAGTTTGTGTGTGTGTGTGTGTGTGTGTGTGTGTGTGTGTGTGTGTGTGTGTGTTTGTTTGTATATGTATGTGCACAGAAAACATCTTCAATATACTGCATGCAGCATGCCTATCAGCAGGCCATCACTATTGATTTATTAATGCTAGAGAATGCTGCTGCGCTAATTGAATTGAGATCCAGGAAGTCAGTTAATGTAGCTGACAGCGATACAGGAATTTAATCTCCCCAGTGCACAGAATTATGACTCTTCCTTATCTGCGCTGTCAGAGGGATAAATAGTAAATCAATCTTTTCTACAATGGGCCCCACTCAGAGCTTGTGGAGGATGGATCGTAACAACCTCTCTCCGTCTTAAACCCTCAACAATCACTACTTAAGCTGTTCAATTGGTTCATTGTCTCAGCCCTTCGAAGATAAATCAAAGTTCTGGAAAAGGATGCACCCCGAGGCAGATGTAGTATTCAAACCCCGTAATCATAAAACCTGTCATTATAAAAAAAGACAATGTGCTCACTATAGCCAAATCACTTGTAACCGAATAGTTTACAGTCACCTACATTGTCTAAGTCAGGGCGATCACTCTTATGCTACACACTTCAAAACCCACTTCCTGAAGTCCAGCCTGGTCCAGCTGGTACTGTGCCATCACTCAACCCCACTGCTGTGCCCTTGAAAGACTCAGCCGACATCAGCGTTTCTATGCATAAGACCACCACCACTACAGCGACCACTACAACTTCTTAGAATATCAGAACTGCTGCCGCAGAGAGGCTCCAACATAAAGTCATTAATACAGGCCTGGTTTAATGTATGTGTTTGTACAGCTGCTATTTAGCTGCTGTCTGATGGTAAAGGAAAGCTGTATAGCCAGGTCTCTGACAGCACTGTGAGGCGGACTGTCCAGAGGGGCTAAAGCACAGACGCTGGCAGGCAAGCCCGGCAGAGGCCCGGGGCCAAACCACTACAGTGTACTCAAAGGCACCACCACCCAGCCGGCCAAGGTGTGTGGGCCTGCTGGCTAGGATCTGATGACCCTGGACGGTCGGCGTGTCGATGTGCACGTACTGTATATAGTGTGTGCGTGTGAGAACAAGAGCTGAGAAAAGGCACAGAAGCAAGTGAACCATACTGATCATATAGTACATGCATCACAAAAATTCATGAGCCAGAGAGGATACATAGCTTTCCCAATGAGAAGGTGCAATATAGCATAGGGAAACAGAGAAAAACAGAGAGAGGGGATGAGGATGACTATATTATACATTTATAATATAGACTAACTGGCCAGGCGAAGGTAGAAAAGAAAAACATTGCTCTTTCTGTTTCTCTTCTCAGTGGTTAATGGATACATGAGTTATATACAGTACTTATTTTAGTCCCTTTAATCATGAGCTTTTATCGCATGTTCTGCCAAGACCTTCCACCAGTTACTGGTCGCGACTGCCAAGAGAAATGAATGAAAATGTAGAGAAACCAAATATTGTGGAGCCATGGCTCAGAAGTCAAAACCAATCTTTTTCTTCCCTTTGAAGAGCTAAGCTATAAAAGAAACACCTAACTGGGACCAGGTATTGTGTTCACAGAGTGTGCGGATGAGAGATGGGGGAAACACTTGAAATCGGGTTTAGTGATATGAGAAGAATTAGTGTGGTTAATGTTACCTGGCTAATGCTTGGGCAACATAAGCTCATGTAAGCTATGCAAAGACAAAACAAATGGTCATGTCAGCATTTTCAACTTATGCGGCTTAAGAGCAGAAGAGACAACACCATTAATCATTTTCTGACATGCCTTGATCTGTATGAGAAAAAAAATGTGACTAAAGTAATTCTAGTTCAAGACACAACAACTACAGATCACAGAGCAGTGCTGTTTAGCAAAGTACTCAACATTCAAATAAATGAGAAAACACCCAATCCAACACAGTAAACATCCCCAGGGATCAAACCCACATCAGAGGTGTCAACCATTATCCTGGTGTGTCCTTAATGGATGGAAAGCCTGCAGAGTGGATGAGTGTCTCTGGTCAGGTCTGATGCGGAGGCCGCTGCATTAGCTGGGGCCAGGGCTGCGGCCACTGGAGCTCTCAGGCCTGGAGAGTAGTACTTAATGCTTGGGGAGAGTGGGGGACCTTCCTGCCCACAAAGTCCTAGCCTGTGCCCCCTGAAAAACCACAGCTGACCACCGGGGCACTGGGAAATGAAACCGAGGAAACCACGGGCCAGGCAAGAGCAGCAAGGCAGCCGATACCGAGACGGAAAAAACAAAGAGTCCGGCCTTTTGGCGGCTTGGTGGTTGACGCTGATGGAGGTATTAAGATATTAATTGCTTTTTGACTTGATTTTGTTAAGGGAGGAGGGCAGGCCTGTGGCTTCTCACACAGCGGCCAGTAGTCTAATGGTGGAGAGGCCTGACGGGGCGGAAATGGTTCGGTGTTCGGCTCCATGCTGGAAGGGAGAAATCTCACAAAGAGGGACTTGTTTTTTGTACACAAGTGACGGTTAAAAAAAATGGTTTTAAAGAGAACGATAACATTGATACTACTAGTAATCTAGGAGGTTTACGTAGCTTAAGATTTTACACATTTTCATATTTACAATTCTGAATAATTGCAGAAATGAAAGGGCAATGAAAAGGCAAAGTGTAGGTGAAACAAGGATGTGGGCCAAAGTCAAACCCTCTATAGTTTAGCATTTTGGGGAAATACTCATATTCGCTTTCTTGCCAAGAGTGGATGAAAAAGCATTCCCATGTCTGTGCATCAAATATGAAGCTATAACCCGCAGCCTGTTTCCCTTAGCTTAGCTTAGCATAAAGACTGGAAACTGGGGGGAAACAGTTAGCATTTCTAAAAGGTAACAACATCTGCCTAACAGCACCTCTGAAGCTCACTAATAAACACATTGTATTTTGTTTGTTTAAATCGACAGAGCAAGGATAGCTTCGTTATATGATCTTTACTTACTATCTATCCCTTTAAATTTATTTTTTTTCTGGGCAAGAAAGCGAATAAGTGCAAGTATACCATTTAGCTTTCGTCAAAGTTAAAGTTAATAAAATAGTCTACAAAGTCGCAATGAATGAGCAGACACTGAACTGAAGGCTAAATGTGTCTCCCATCGTAGACTGGGTTAACCCCACTGAAATGGTTGTGCGTCAGCTGGGGGTGCAGCCTGCGTACACGACAGCAGACATAAACAGCAGCGCAGCAGCCCTGACGCAAGGCCACGGCCTCACACACACTCAGAAAGAAGCTAAGGTTGCACTGGGAAAAGTGAATCACCAACCCCGGTGATTCAGGACACAGAACCTATACTTATGGACTGCTGTGTTCATGAAACTCTACTCCGCTGCATGTGTGCGTGGGAGTGGCGTGTGTCCGCTGCATATGCGTGTACGGCGCAGGCAGCTGCCAGGGGATGGGCAGGAAGCATTACCATCAGCATCTCTGTGGATCAAGGAGAAGCCCCCAGTAATCCTGGCCTCTCTCCAGGCTCCCACACACCGCAATTAGGATTAATCCTACCCTCCTCCCTCCCAGCAGCAGAACAACAGAGAACGATGGAGCAACTTTCTGTGTTAGTGTGTGTGTGTGTGTGTGTGTGTGTGTGTGTGTGTGTGTGTGTGTGGCTATAGGGGGCAATTAGCCAACTTTGTACGTGGGGTGATCACCCCTTAAACCGCCAGACGACCACTAGGCTGTGGGACTGTGGAATGGCGCACACACTCACATCACACACAAACACACACACACACACACACACACACACACACACACACACACACACACACACACACACTTGAAATATGGAGGGAGGGTAACAAATTGACCACAGTGGTGGCGATATAAACAACTGTTTGACCAGTAGCCACATAATTGTCTGTAAAGCAGGAAGAGTTCTCACTATCTGCAGGGAGTTTTCCCCACAGTATTCCACCACCACAGAATTTCTCATTGTGCAGACATATAGCTCTTTCATATGTTTTAATAGTCCATAACTTTGTAAAATCTATCATACTAGCAAGGGGATGTATGCCAAAGTGGAGAGAGTAAAACTTGATGTCAGTGTGTCTGGAGTCTCTCTGAAGGTTAATTATGGCTTTCACTTGGTTTGACAGATTACCAGCAAACAGCTAAGGTGCCGCTGCTGAGTGCAGATTAAACATCTGCAGGGCAAACACAACCCACAGGGTCACTGTGCAGAGGCTTAGCACTGACAGGAAATATACCCAGGTGTATTTGAGGTGAGGCGGGCTTCGCTACAGGAATTCTTGAGTGTACAACAGATCTTCCACAATAAATTACAAAATATGTTTGTCATTTTCCTCTAAAATGTATGTTTTCTGACCTGATTCCCCTATCACCAGGACATTAGCTGTCAGTGCTTTAAAAAAAACAACAACATACAAATGACTGTTACTACTTACTACTTGTTTAGGATCAAGAACATGGTTTGTTTTAAAGGGGTACTCCAACATTTTAGTTTTGCAATTCTATGACATCGGGGGACTCAAAAGAGACAGATAAACAAAAAAAGAATGGTCAAAATCAAAAATCAAATTGAAATATCCTGACTTTTAGTATCTTGTATGGGTCAATCAACCCCTGTTAAACATGTAAAGTCTCAAGCCCAAGCCAAGATGACATCATTAAGGTTATTTTTTTTCAAACCTCTCCAGAGCCACATTATACAACTGTTTTCAGAGGCGTAGTAGTACTCCTTGTGATGAGTAAATTTAGTGGAGCACCCCTAAAAAAATAAAAGTCAGAAGGGAAACATCGTGGTCATGGTTAAAAGAAAATAACATTTACTGACAGCTGAAAACTAGAAATGAACTTTGCTGACCCATCCACCCTTCATAAAGTGTTTTGTGGCGCTAACTCCAACAACACCATGTTCCATGTACCTCCACCTTTGCTCTTGACAGAGAAGAGACGTTCTACACAGCAGACATTTTGACTTGTCATAGGGAAAATTGTCGTGCATCATCAGAGGTTGAGCCATCTTGTATTTACCTCAATTCGGTACAGAGTCACAGCAAGATGTTTGACAAAGAATTGGTGTCGATCTGACGCTAATCACACGCACGTAATTACTCAATTATAAAAAATGACGATGAAAGTAATGATTGTTCTATATCGTCTCTGACCTGTGGTTGCCACTATTTTTGTTCATTTTTGTGCCAGAAGTGATTTGCCTTTTCAGCTGAATGTTGGCAGGAGACATGAGGGTCGGCGGGGAGATGAACAGGGTGGGGAGAGGTGTCAGGGTGGAGAGCCTATAACACACCAAACCTCAGAGCTCACACCTCAAGTTCACAGCTACCTTAACTAACCACTTCTGCATCATAAAGGAAGCAAAAATGTACATTTCTGCAATATGCTTAGAGGCTATTTATCCACTCCCTGATTGAATCATCCGTTAAGACAAATAAACACAGCAATACTTCCTCTCACAACAGCTGCTGTGTTTACAACTGCAATACTTAAAAGCTTTATAGTTATAACAAAAAAAAATCCTTCTCTCCCTCGCAACCTATTATGGTATTTCCCTTGCAATAAAAAGTCAGGGAGTGCAAAATGTCCCCAATAGGCAGCTGCACGCTACAACTAAAGCGTCAAAATCATTTCCAGACTGCTGCGCTATGGATCAAGGGGAAGGAGAGGCACAGCGAAAGGAAACCAAGGCAAAATAAATTAATTGCAAATGTATCGCGGAGGGGGGCAAAGGGGAAAAGATTGGGGCAATTTATCTGTGCTGACGGACGGGGACAGGATCGGTAAGCTGAGGGTGAGAGGATGGGGAGCAGCATGAGGCAAGTGAAAAGTAACCCAGCTGATGAGGTGCACAGATTCAACCAAGTGAAAGACGGGCAGAGTGCAAAAGAGGGAGCAGTGGGGTGTTACACGGACATGTTTGAGTGCAACTGAGAGCCGAGGCAGATCTGTTAATCTTTAAGAAAGCTGGCTGCACAACGCTGAGAGTTTGAGGGGGGAAGAGTTTGATTTGGGCTGTGGCTGTGACAATGATAAACGGCCCAGGGAAATAGGTTATGGAGATCAGTCAAACACCTGCCCTGCCCTGCATGAGCTCCACTCAACTCAAACAAGATGCGGGAGCAGGAAGTGCAGTGTGCCAGCTCAGGAGGGAGGAAGCTGCTCCCTGCCACTTCTCCCTTTGTTCTTTTAAAGCCACAAATACATGGGACAGGTTTATCAATACCAACAGAGGAGCAGGCTTCATTGGGTTTTTAACAGTATTCATGCTGTGTGTCCGAGGATAAACTGATTGTGGTAAAATGTAATGTAAAAGGGTGCATGGGTAGCTTACCTGGTAGAGCGCGCACCCAATTACTCCAACCTGCGGCCCTTTGCGACATGTCATTCCCCCCCTTTCACATCTTCAGCTGTCCTATATAAATAAAGGCCTAAAAAAGCCCCAAAAATAATCTTGAAAAAAAAAATAATAATAATTAAAAATAATATACATTGTGTAAAACAAAATGTGTAAAATGAACAAAATCCCTTCAAAATTCTTGATCTAAATTATTATCTTTTAATTATTTGTTTTTAGGCCTTTATTGACAGGACAGCTGAAGAAATGAAAGGGGAATGACTTGCAGCAAAGGGGCTTTAGGTCAGAGTCAAACCCAGGCCCGCTGCGTCGAGGAGTAAACCTCTATATAAGGGCACCCACTCTACCAACTGAGCTATCCGGGCACCCACGCAAACAAAATGTTATACCTGCCTTTAATTTTCTTACACATTTTTGGGTTAAAAGGTGCAATTTTACAATATGTATCAATTAATTCAATAATTTGACTAATGACAGAAAGAAAACTAATAGTTTGGATTGAAATTGCTTTATGCTGGTGACAGAGTGATCTGTACTCATGCTGAAATATAAACAAACTGCTACCAAATGGAACTATAGCTTTTCAGTAACAAGCTCATTAAACCACTTAAACCACTGTATAGTCTTTATAAACAAACACA
This sequence comes from Perca fluviatilis, assembly GCF_010015445.1. Lineage (NCBI taxonomy): Eukaryota > Metazoa > Chordata > Actinopteri > Perciformes > Percidae > Perca > Perca fluviatilis. The sequence goes on along the minus strand of NC_053131.1, from coordinate 24,689,653 downwards.
GTACTAATAAAGCTCCATCTTTAAAATAGTGTCGCTTCTCGCTTTCTCTGGGGCTAAAAACAGGCCCAGAAAAAGAGAAAGCGAGAAGCGAGAAGCGACAAGCTGCATTCAGCAAGACATTCTGTTTGTATATTGCTGTCTTGTTCTCATATCCTGCACACACAGTGCACATGCAAATGAGTTGGAAGGTAACTTTGGTGCAGTAAGTTAGAAAATAACTTGGACATCTTGTAAAAAGAAGTTACTTCACACTATACAGTAGTGTGTATGTGACAGTAATGGCACTGACATTATTTGGTTGGTTTGTGTCACATTTACTCAGATTCCACAGGATTTAATAGGTCTCAGGGGAACAAAATGTGTTAGAATAATAACAAAACATGGAAGATTCTTGAAATAATGGTTGAAACATAAACTGTCAAAACACCAATATGGAGGAATGAAACAGGTTATATTGACAGAAGAAAAACTGTTCATTATGAGCAGCAAAAAAATGCTGCTAGAAGTGAATCTTGTCAACAAAGATGGGTTCTTCTGGAGCCTACACATTTTTTTTTCCCTCCACTGGCACAATTCAATAGAAGCTTGATGGCAAATATCATTCTGTGTTAGAGAAAGTTTTATAAGCCTTAAATGGAATCAGGCCTGAAAGTGATGCACACTGGTCTTTCCTCATGGGAAAGAGACAGGAAGAGAAAAAGAGAGGATGAAAGTGTCCAGATGACTCGACAACAGCAACATTGTTTACTGTCTCTGTCTGACTGTACTTTTCAGTGATTCCAGGAAACCCTAAACACGCAGTGTGACTGACTATTATTTTAACATTTGATTTTTTTACTAAGGATTGCAAAAGGTTTAACTGTGTATTGTGTTAAAATAAGGGTTCAAACCAGCTGGGGCCTTTTTGTGTGGAGTTTGCATGTTCTCCCTGTGCCATTGCATGTTTTCTCCCACAGACACAAACATGCAGGTGAGGTTAATTGGGAACTCTAAATTGCACATACAATGTGTGAGCATAGGTGATGTCTGTCTCTATGTGTGATTGACTGGGGATCTGTCCAGGGTGTATTCCACCTCTCGCCCAATGTCAGATCAGTTCAAGCCCCTCCGTGTTCCTCTAAAGGACAAACGAGTATGTAGCTAATGGATGAAATCGCTAAAGGTGTTTAAAATTCAAACAGCATCCCCTCTCCTCCGACATCCTCTACAGCAGACAGACCCAACAGACCTGCCAAAGTGAATTTACCTAGTAAAGTGAATTACAGGGTGATAAACGATACTTTGGCAGCATGGCAGTAAACTGCTGAGAGAAGCTAAATACTAATGTGATTTGTCAAGGAGTTTATAAGCTGTAAGTGCTGCGATGAAATGACTGCCTACTGACTACTCATTGGAAGAGATAAACACGAGGGGAAAGTCTTTGTTTTGCAGCCTAATCGACCTCTGGGAGGCCAGCGGAGAGGAAATGGTTAACATTTACTGTTACTGTTTACACTAGTGGTTGTGCACAGAGAGGAGGGACAGTGTTTTCTTATATGGTAAACCAATGTACTGTACTGTTTAGCAGAGCAACATCTTAAGATAGATACTAGACTGCTGATGTATAGGCTTCCGATGAATAAACATTTTCTGGTTTAACCTCTTAATTTCCATATGGGAGGTCTCTTATATCTGGGGGAAACTAGACCCTAAAAATATCTCCCTCAGCTTGCCCCAGACTCTACAGGACCTACATGGACGGACACACAAACACATGCACACACAATCCTCCCTGCGTACATACACACTCCCTATCACTGTGGCTCTGCTGTGTTATGCTGTGGGAGGCTGAAGTGGCCTTTGTGGGCTGAGTTGAATATCTCTGTCCACTCTGGCAGGGCCTCAGAGTGCCTGCTGCCGCCTGCTGTCTCAGCCCTGGGCACGGGCTGCCAGCCGGCCCGCCGACCAACCTCGCTGAACCCCTGCCAAGCTCCTGACGCCACCCTGGGTGGTCCCGCTTCATGCGGCTCTGGCAGGGCCCCCCCTCACCCTACCTCCCCTCCTCTCTGGCTCCCTTGGCAGCCGCAAACAACCTCGCTGTGTTCCCAATGTGGAGCTCCACTGAGAATCAGTCAATGTTGCAAGTTATATTTTTATCAAAAGGGAGGATGTGGATGTACTGTATTTTTGAGGGTTTTGGAGAAGTGAAAAGTGAAAAAAAGAATGTCTGTAGGCAGGGACATTTATATTTAGTCTGCATATGAATTTGTGTTTGTATATTTGCATGCTTTTTTGGGGGGGTAAAAGTGTCACAGACTGAAGGAAAGCAAAGATGTCTTCTTGTTTCAGTCACATCAACCTCTGGATAAGTCTGTCTTTGGTCTCTTTTCCTCCAGATCTAACTAACTGTCTCTTTGTGTTACTCTCAATCCTTCGGTCTCTCCCTTTGTCAACAAACCACGACCAAAAGTTAAAATCATCAAGACACAGCTCTGAAATCATCCACGGGGCAGGTCACAACGCAGGGTTACAGTGATGAGTTGGAAACCGACTGTCAAATTACACGACGAAGACTCTCCTGTTACAGTTATCATAGCAGGCAGCCAACAAATCAAGCCAGCACAGCCCTCCCTTTCTCCCGTCTCTCTGCTTTGGAGTTGGGAGTCGTGTTCCCCTTGGAGCTCTGGATGTAATTGTGCCACACTCCTTTACTTAATATGACCACCCTTCTGTGCTCTGCTGCCCCGCCAAAGAAAACACACTCCATCCATTTCTCTCTCTCTCTCTCTCTCATGCTCTGTCTGTCTTGTCTCTCTGCCTCTCGTCCAGGGATTCGTGACTCCTGCACCTGATTGCAGACGATTAAAATCATTAGAGGTCGTTAGCTGGAGTCACTTACTGTAGAGCTTGCTGTGTAGGTTGGGTGGGGCCCGGAGGAAGAAGGGGGATAGAGGGGGTGTTGACAGAGCTTGTGGGGGTTGGTTGAGGGTGGGGTGTCAAAGGGGAGACGAGTCTCACTCTCTCCTCTGACCTACACGAAAGCATTACGCACTGCCAAATGCAAACACACCACCTCTAACTGACACTGACACACACACACACACACACACACACACACACACACACACACACACACACACCACCCAAGCTGCCACTGATACCATCAGCATAAAGTCTCTGAAGAAAAGCGCCAATGTGTGTATTAGCAGTGTGTGTAATCACAGGGCCTTTGGGGACCCTAATGGATTAGTACACTAACACACTGTCAACTCTGGGCCAAGCTGGGCCCACACTCACACAAAATGCTAACATTGTCAAATGACACAATCACTGTGCTGGAAAAGTACTAATTGCCCCTGTTAGACGCCAACAGAGGACATAATACTCAAATGGCTCATTTTTTTGTGCCAAATGTTTTGAGCCAGTTGATTAGAAAAAGGCAACAATACAAACAGCATATTAACAACTAGTGATCATCATCATCTTTATGAAAATGTACTCGCTGTCAAAAGTGTGTACGGCTGCCTTATTTTGAACACAGATGCAACGCAGATGTGTTTATCCCAGCAAGTAATAGTGATAACTCCAGTTGGTTAAAGCGGCCATATATTAACTCAAATGTGCTTGAAAACATGTTGCTGTTAGACCGATCCAATCTGTCTGTCACTGACTGGAGTGGCTGGACAGCTGTTGTAGCCAGTGCGTGCTGTGAGTGGATCACCGGGCTGTAAGGCATGAATAATAGATGCTGTTTATGAGTGTATGTTTTCCATCTGACCCCTGGGTCTAGAGTGAAAACTGCAGCAGGCCTCTTAAGGGGCAAAAGGAAAAGCGGGAGAGTGAGACAAAGACAGACAGATGAAGCTTGCCCAGAGAGGCGATGGGTCATTTAGTGCCCAGGGACCCCCCATCAGCCATCAGTGACATGTTCAATCAGGGCTTATAGAGTTATACACTGAAGAACACACACTTCCCTGCTGATGCCGATACTGAACAGGGAGTGCTGCTTTTACACAGACAGCAGTGTAGGGAGACAATGCAGCATTTATGCTACAGTAAGCAGCGTCATGAAAGCAGCCCTATATTGTACACTCAAGGCTTTTCCACAGATATTAACCTACAAGACATGGCTCTTTAGTATGACCCTGCCCAGGGGTTAAAGTGGGCCGGAAGGATCCGAAACAACGTTCCAGTACCTTCAATTAATAAGTAAATTAATCTAATTAGCAATTTATACATTGTTTCCTGTTGTTTAAAAAAAAAAAAAACGTTTCCCCTATTCATTCTCAACAGCGCACTGCTGTGAGTCCATTAACAAGGATGGTGTCTGTGGTTAGTTTACATGTTTACATATAATAATAGCAGGACAGTCGTGTACTATCTAAACTGATAAAGTCAGTTGACCGGTTACAAACAGGCTCGGTAGTGAACGACGTAACAGGCTGCAGATCCGGTGTTTTTAGCTGGGCTAGACAGAATATTCGGTTAAAACAGATCGGCGATGCTGTTTTGCCCTTATTGTTCTCCGTGAAGTTTGCTAGAAGTGAATGTAGCCCGAGTGCATTTTGTGTCGAATGACTGTGTCAGACTCTGTTTAAAAAATAGCCTTTTAAATGCTCAGCAGCCAGTCATATGGTAACTTAAGAGGCAATTTGGCCTTGTGTGCTCTGATTGATTTGGCATGCAGTTAATACACCAGTCATAATTTTGTTTTAATGAAAACTCAACTCCTGGCACCTACTCCTGGTGTTCTTCACCACTGTTTTGAAAGAAGGACATAACGGGAGTAACAGGCAAACTAGCTTTAAAAGTGAGTTTTCTTTTAGTGCTGCGTAGTTTTAAAGTATTAAGAAACTTTAAAGTGTTACATTTGAGAATGGAGTTTGGTGGGTTAGGGTTCCCCCACTAGCCAGATCCCACTTGAACCCTTGACCCTGAATCATATCAAGCAGACAAGCACTGGATATGTTCAACTCCTGTGCTCCCACATCTTGAAACACACTGAGTGTGAGAAAATATTTGGGGCTGGAAATATTACAACAGCTCAGTCATTAAAAACCATTGCGGGTTCCCTTCGGTGACGGCGGCAGAATTAGGACCTTAGGGGCCGCTACAGCCTGACTAATGAAGGTCAGACCTCTGGCGCAGGCTGTGAGGCCCAGACAGTGGGGTTAACCTGCTTCGCTACTGCTGGCAATTAGGTAAGTCAGCCCAGAGCTGCTTAAGAGGCTGCAGGCCTTAAGACTCACACAGCTGGCCAGAGTGGAAGCCTCTCCCTGACACTGTTCCTAATGACACAGGGGTCAGAGAATGTGTGTGTTTTACAAGGGTGGTTACGGTCTGTGGCTCCTGACAGTATTCTCATATGTTGAGAGGTTTTGGTTTGAGGATCAAGAGGAAACAGAGGGGTCGTCACAGCCCTGATCGTTCAGGCTGTAAACTTCAGTCGAGCCTTGAACCCCCGCTATCAACTGTGCAGCCTGTCAGAGGTATTTACCTTCATCTGCAGTGAATGTGACATTGTTGTGAGGTTTGATAGTGAAGTTGGTGCAAGCATACCCCATGCTAAGAAAGAGCTTTGGCTGGAGTACCACTAGGTGGCATGGTCACTTTGAACACACATAAACAAAGCACACAACTGAAAGATAAAAACCGCAGATGTTCATGTGTGAGGCGCAGCATTGTGACATTTCATCGTGTTCACAGCTTGATGAGTGAGACATTTTGCTACATATCTGATTGATGAAGAGATTACAGCTGACAAATGTGAGAGGCACCAAAACATCAGGACAGAAACTCCCAGCATTATGTGAAGAGTAAATGCTGATCAATGAGAGATTTGACAGAATAACACAGAGATATGCACTCTATCTTTGGCCTTTGTACAAGCAACATTATGTTTTCATCAAAAGGATGTTATGTCTTCATACATTGCTCATCGTGTGAATATACTGTGAGCTGCACATTCAGGAAAGTTACTGTGTCAACAATTCTCGGAAAGAACTGTGCAGATGTTATTTTGGTGCTGCATGAAATCACTAAGAGGAAGAATGATAAATAAGAAAGATAACGGTTCACAGTGTGAGAAATGTATGTACTGTATGTGTGTATGTTTGTGCATGTGTGCATTCAAGTGTGTGCGTGTGCGTGCGTGCGTGCATGCGTGCGTGCGTGTGGGTGCGTGTGTGTGTGTGTAGGGGTGCATATCTGTGACCATGCCTGTGTGTGATCACAGTTTTAGCCTGCTGAATAATTCAGTGTCCCCCCAGTGTGAACACTGACATTAACTGAGGGCAGCCATTAAAGATCCATGAGGAGATCATTACAGGCCACTGCCCGGCCTTCTCCTCTGCAACCACCCCTCCACTTCCCTGGGGCAACTCCCTCTCCAAACAGTGGGGCCTAACCCCTTAACATGAGCTCACTCTCCCGCCCTGGAGCTGCTAGAAGGGCTGGGGGTCAGAGGTTAGCCAAGCAAAGGCATGACCCACGGCACTAATGCACTTGTAACACTTTAAAACACTTTGGCGAGAGTTAAACAGAACACACTCTCAAGGAGGACCACACAGAGGGCCCGCTGGCTACTCTTTCTCCTTTTTTTCCCCTTTTCCCCCCTCACTCAGTACTTGGTCTGCTCTCACTGTTTTTCTTTGGCTGGTCTTGCGGGCCAATGTTAGAGGAAAGTGAGATGTGTAGTTGCTGCCTTCCATCCTTTTCCCTTTTCTCTTTTATTTGACTGCAAACTGATACCCTTTTGTTTATTTAATTCCATGTCTTGGACTCAGCTATCAGAAAACAACACAGACGATGTTGGTTGCTGATTTCAGAATTAGGTAATAAGCTAATATTGCCCGATGATCCCAATTCCCAATGTTGTGCCTCCTTGGCTCCTCGATCCTCCGGCTTGTAGACCGGAAATCAATTTCAGCATGCCATCTTGAAGGACGTCCCTTTTCCTAAAACGCATCTCGAGGAGAGAGAAAAGGAAAGATACTCAAGGAGCGAGGATGCTCGCCAGAGGAGCTATAATGGAGGATACACCGGTGTTTCCTTTGTGGAAGTCTTTTCACCCGTAACCTAACAAAAAAGTATGACACACACACACAGAAAGAGAGAATATATATATATATATATATATATATATATATATATATATATATATATATATATACAGTACAGGCCAAAAGTTTGGACACACCTTCTCATTCAATGTGTTTCTTTATTTTCATGACTATTTACATTGTAGAGTCTCACTGAAGGCATCAAAACTATGAATGAACACATATGGAATTATGTACTTAACAAAAAAGTGTGAAATAACTGAAAACATGTCTTATATTTTAGATTCTTCAAAGTAGCCACCCTTTGCTTTTTTTGATAACTCTGCAAACCCTTGGTGTTCTCTCAATGAGCTTCATGAGGTAGTCTCCTGAAATGGTTTTACCTTCACAGGTGTGCTTTGTCAGGGTTAATTAGTGGAATTTTTTCCCTTATTAATAAAAAAGCAAAGGGTGGCTACTTTGAAGAATCTAAAATATAAGACATGTTTTCAGTTATTTCACACTTTTTTGTTAAGTGTTCATTTATAGTTTTGATGCCTTCAGTGAGAATCTACAATGTAAATAGTCATGAAAATAAAAAGGAAACGCATTGAATGAGAAGGTGTGTCCAAACTTTTGGCCTGTACTGTATATATACTTAGTATAAATAGTAGTTATATTCGTGACCCCATGGTTAATCCACGGATTGGGCCAGTCTGGTCATAAAAATTATTTCTGGCATAGCAGAGACCTGAGGTGCAAAGCTGCTGTCAGCAGACAGCTTCATCTGTTGTCAGACAAGTGCAACCCCATTAAAAAAGATGCTGTGTGCATTTACGCACGAGTAAGGGCAGCATAACTTCAATATTATTATATTTATTATTATTTCAAAAAGTTTCCTCTCAAGTTTATAACTACAGTTTATAGTTTTTTCTTGCTTAAATGTCCCACGATATTAGGCAACATAGCCTACATGGACTGGTAGGGGGAGTGAAATGTCCATGCGGGTGGGGTCTCTAAATCGAAGAAAATAATGAATACGGGTGGGTGGAGGGGGGATGATTTTGAGCCTATAAAGGTTATATTTCATAGCCTTTATACTACACACACACATACACATATATATATATATATGTGTGTGTGTGTGTGTGTGTCTGTGTGTGTACGTGTCTTGTCACATTATGCCACGTTGTAAATTAAATTAAAAATAAATATAAGTTGTCATGAACACTGTTGTGCTCATCTAACAGAGATCATAAAATACAGTTATTGTGTCATGTGAAACCATCAGAGTGGGCCGAAGGCATCAAGCACACTGCAAGTCAACAATTAGCTCACATTGGAGGTCCCCCTTGGTAGCAAATCCAATCAGGCAAGAGTTATCACTGGCTGCCATGCCTCTGCCCAGCATCACACAGGATGATAAGACCCCAACACCTCTGAACACACACTTGCAGCAGATTTGATTTGTTTCCGCTCTAATCACATTGGTCTGCAAAAGCTGACCTTCATAGATTTGAGGAAATACTGCAATTACAGTGTTTTGGGGGTTAGTGGTGGGGTTAATTTACATATTCTCCTTATGTGACTTGAACTGTGGATGTTTTCAGATCAGGTAAAAGTTGAAAAATCTTAAAAATCCTTATTGCATCTTTGGATGTAAACCTCTACTCCATCTCCATTTCCTTGAATGCAATCGTGGTTATCTGTTGTTACTGTAAAAAGCCTCTTAAGGTCAGGATGCTGTCATTTTTTACTGATGGCTAGGGTCAGAGGGTCAGCAAACCACCAGAGTGGCAGCTGTCATTTGACGGATGACCAATGTCCCTCTTCCCACCAGGAAGTAGAGGTGTGTATGCTGGAGGCTGTGGAGTGTGTGGTTAGCTGGCAGGTCAGCAGTGGGTCCAGAGTGGTCTGGCTCCAGCTACCACGGAGCTCTCAGGCAGCAGTGGCAGCCCAAAGCACTGACTGATAGTGGGCATTATCATTTGTTAAGTGCCCCCTTCGCCTCTGGTCAGGAACACTTAACACTGCCTGTGGTCACTAAATGCTGCTGGACTACCGGTAGCAAGGTAAAATATTCATTGTCACGGAGTGGTGGTTTTCCTTTGCACCAACGCTAAAAGCCTGGTTTGGTTTTGTGTTTTTAACCAGGGCCCTAAAACTATGCCGCACAGGAGTGGCCTTTTACTGGACAATGTAATGGACCTCAATAGGATCTGCGTACCTTACCACAAAATCACAGGCATTGAAAAGATCTAGCCACAATGTGGAAGACCTGTAAAATATAGGACAAATAGGGAAAGAACTATAATTAAGAAAAGCTCAGTATATTTGACATGATAAGCAAGACCCTCACTAAATTTGACAATTTGCATGCTTGCACTAAATCATAAGCTGACGAGAGCATGGTTGGTTTTTTGGTTTAAGAACAGATGTACTTTGTGAGGGGGATTTTCAATTCAAACAAACGTCCAAGACAAAAATATATTTCTTATGTAGGTCAGCAACCTTTTCCCTTTTTCTGTGAATGAGTGAGTCACCTGTGGTATATGCTTTCATTTGGAAAATGTTGCCGCTGGTAACCTTCATGAGTGCAGTCACATCTCCGACAGCGAGGGGGGATTTCCCAGAAGACCCTAGCAGCCTGTCCCCCCTCTAACCAAACCGCGTGGCATTTCCAACTGTGTCAACATGCTGAAAAGACTAAGCAAGTGTCCTTTCTCATTGCTGACTTGTTGTTCTGTGTCTGCTGTGGCCACTTTCTGCAGCATTGTTGGATGTCAAGTCACAGAGTAGTTGAACAGACCCTCCATTTTGCTTGGTTTTATTGGGTTAACAGAGGAGCTCCCACCTGTGGTGAGTCTGGCATTTAGCAGCCTATAAACTTCTCCCCCCCTCTTTCGCGCTCTCTTAGCCGTGCACACAAAACACACTGCAGTTAGTATCAGGTGCTTGTTTTCATCTTGATCTGTTTCCAGTTTCGTCTTTGTCCCAGCTCAGATGCAGATTATGGTGTCTGAGCACCACAGTACCGGGTTAGAGGCGAGGGTGGTTTCTCCCCAAGTCATTTCAGACTGACTCCCATTCTGGCTCTCGTGGCGAGCTGAGGCCTGGGGGTTGTGGGGGTTCTGGCTGAGGGGAGCCCTGCCCCCAAGGGTGCTTGGTGGCATGCTTGGTCAACCTAGACGTAGCTCACAGGAGGCTTGAGGCCAAGCAGAAGCCAGGCTGTGGCAGGTGTGGCTATGGGATATGGGAGGAAACAGCCACATGCATAGCCACACACTGCTGCTGCAAGATGCAATGCCTTGTGTGCTCTGCAGAAGCAAACATGGGTATAAAATAATACACAAACACATGGAAATAGAAATACAGTATATATGGATGTTGTTGTTTACTGATAACTCATTGTTTATGCAAGTGCACAGATTGATCTCTCAGATTAACTGACTAACCTTAAGGCAAGGAAAATGGGGCAGGAATATGACTTTTATATCACAATAAAGCTGCAGTTTTCAAAAGTGTCAGAATCCATGCAGGATAAAAAGGCAACTGAATAGTATGCAAAGCAATGGCTTGTGTTGTCAGTGAAGGACATATGTTGGATTTATTACCCACTTCAATCACAGCCTGCAGAAATGGATATAAACTGAAACAAAAAGCAAAGTGTCTTTAAAAAAAAAAGAGAGAAATACAGAGCTGAAGATGAAATTTCATCTGTGTTGTAAGATATCCTTTCCCAGAGACATCAGGCACGAGCCAAACGACCACGAAGACACACAGGAGTGAGTTTGCAGTTACGCAGTGTTTTGTTTTTACCCAATATCTGATCATGTTAATTTGTCATTAGGCATCCTACTGATGAGAAAATAAAAGCTGACCATTAAAACCCCACTGAGGGTCTGAGTTCCAAGAGGTCAGGAGGCCTCAAATCATTTTAGCCTGATTCCACTCAAACCACTCTGGAAGGAGTCATTAAACCTTTGTGGTTGTGTGAGCCTCTTTATGTCTCAAGAAATCTGGTGAATTTATCAAATAAATACTTCACTATATATCTGGGCGATAACTTGTAAATGGCACAGCCACTTCCAACCCCAACACACACACACACACACACACACACAAAACTAAAGTAAGAGAATTTCAGAGTTAAAGAGGTTGCTGTGGTTTGCTGAGACCAGGTGAGACCTACGCCACTGTTTCCATGACAGAAGACGGACACGGTGAGCAGGTGGCTGGCTCTCCTCACGTCAGCGACCTGCTTCTGGTGAACTCAAGTTTCTCTGGAAATGTCAGACAATGCAGGACTTGCTACAAAGGCTGCAGCAATAACGTGTTTCTGAGAGTATGCAGGATGGTGAGGGAGGGGCTGCAGATTAACACAAGAGATTTACAAAGTAGCATCTCTTTGCTGCAGACTGACAAATCTGTATTTTAACCTGCTATGTTGACTACATGCAGATTATTGTTCTAATTCAAATGTCTGAGGATAACACAGACGTGGCCTCTGGTCATAGGTGTCACCACTGTCATCTTTATAAAGACTACATTCCCACGGTGGCTGACCGTCTGCGCAGCACAAGGGGCCGAGTCACGGTCTTTCTCATGAAACCACGGTGATGGCCATCAAAAAACCAATAACTTCCTCAGCGCGCCGGCTCACTTCCGCCTTCTGCACGTCGGGACCTGCCGTTGCCATGGTTCCCGGGCCAGCGTTTGCGTGCGAGCAACTTAGACAGCCGTCTGAGGTTTCACGCACACATAACAGGAAGACACTGGTCGTACTTCACAACCGTTTCTCACTTCTGCCTTCTTGATTTAGGGAAGGCTGAGGAGACGCACAGACAAAACACACAGCGACTCTGAACAGAAAAAAAAAGAAGTTATTAACAAAACGATATAGCCGGTGTGATGTGTAACTGCGATGATTTCTTTCCCTCAGCATTTCTGACCAAACTGAAAGTAACAACTCTCAGTTAACATGTAGGAAAAATCTTATGTTTAGCATTTAGACAAACAAATTGCAACAGTGCTTTAATGATATCATGCATAACTGTTAAATGCAACAATAATGTAATTATTATATAAAAGCGGTATCATCTGCATTTGTCATATCAATACTGTGTGTGTCAACTTGTGAGGGTACATGTGTGCTTGTCGCTGAGACCGGGCTGATCACAGACGTGGGTTTGGAAGCAGGTCTACTTTCCTCATTAGTATAATGGAAACATCCAGCTAACGAGTGAGACAACAACCAGTGTTGGTTGAGTGACAACCAGTGTTGGATGAGGTGATTCATATCACTCTCTGCCTCTCATCTCCAGGGTGTTGACCGTTGGTTTTGACAGCTTTGCTCATGTCAACTTTGCTTTCCACTATACTTGTGCAGCCTGAAGGAAACCAAACCAAACAATTCGAAATGTTAAATGAGACCCTTTCTTTAATTATATTTAAACAATCAAAGGTCATATGCTCTCAATGGAGGGAGTGAAACTGCTAGAACGTTTTAATATGAAAAGGGTTCTGCAATCAATTGAAGTGTTGCAACTTGGCTGAGAGAAAGATGAAAGACAACCACAGCCCTCTTGGTTAAAAAACACAATATAATTTGTGCTTCTCTTAAGAGGAAGGAAAATGAAGCTGCTGAAATATCAGGGTGCCAAAGGACGTAGCCAAGTGTAAATGTTAAGCAACCATAAGAGTAGCCTTGGCTGCTCAGTGGCTGTGGGAAAGTGCATAGCATGTCTGTCGCATGGTTAAGTCTTTCTCAGAGCAGCAGAGTCGTCAAGCCACAGAGAGGCAAACTATACTGTAAACTCATACCGGAACCCGTCTGCGGCCTGAGCTGTGCCAAGGCAAGTCTTCCCCATGCCAACCTGTCTCTGATTTCAGTCAACTTTAGCAGGCAGGTCTGCACTCTGCACATAACAAACAAACGTGAAACCCATTCACACACACTGAAACCTTTCAGCAAAATTTAAAATTCACTTCAGGAAAGAAACCGTATCCTTCAATATATTTCTATTTTATAAGCAAAAGTTTCAAGTTGTTAAAGGTTGCCGACATTCCATCATGACTATTTTATATTATGACTTATTTGACAGAGGATACAGGTTTCAAATGATGAATATCTCAGTCCAACAGAAAATTAACATGCATATTTCTTTCTTTCCACACTTGCCTGCTATTTTTTTGGTGACGTTTTTATACTGCATCACTGGTGTGACAACAGCCTCAGAGAAGGACACAAAAGAGCCATGGACTAAAGTATGAGCAAATATTAGCTTTCCAGTCAAGATGTTATTTATCTACATTATGCACATATATCTTCTACATGAAAATGTGTAATGTATAGTAGTCCTCATAACTAACATTGTTTTTGTAGCTACAACAAATCGAACAGTTTCTTCTGTGGACCAATGGCTCACACACTGCTAGTGATGCAACAGGACAAGTCATTCCCATACGCACATGAATCAAGACAGTGACAGCTCACTGAAATATCAGGTGATGTATAATAGGTTGATGTTGCAGTGGAAAAGTGTGCATGGATGTGTGTGTGGGTTTGTAGAAACCACTTTGATCGTTATGCTAAATTGTGAGGTGCAACTGAACAGCACGTGGGTTGCTGTTAAACACTAATATGTTTCTCAAAGGCCCTTTGTCTGTGGTTTTACATCAGTGTCTTTCGATAGCTCTAACTGAAAAGAAAATGATATTTTCCAATCAACCAATCCAACTGCATGAAGTCAAATCAGGAGTTAGACGGTGGCTAAATCTGTGTATTTAACGTGTATGTGTGCAGGTTTAAGTACGTCATCTGTGTGACTCAGATAGTGGTTTGAGTGAGGGTGAAGCCTGAAGCCTGAAGCAGTGTTGAGATGACTCAATTTAGCAGAACCTAGCCAGGAGTTCTGGGTAAAGAGGTTTGGCTAACCAACACCGTGAGAATGTGGCAACATATGTCCTGTTCTGTGGCAACGTCAGCCTCGTTTCTAGTCTCTCTCTGTATACGGCATAAAACAAAGTGTTACAGTGCTTCATTGAGTATTTATAATTATGCAAAGTTAAAAGCTGCCTTGTATTAAATAAAAAAGAATAGGGTTTGATGTGACTAGATGTTGTTCTGGGTGTGGTGGTGCATCACTCATCTGTAGAAAGCCTACATGTACCAAAAAAAGCCACTCATCAGTGAGTCAAGTGTTAAAACCATTCCTGATTAGTGGGAGATGTGTCATGATGAGCTGAAAATAGTCACAATAAATATTAGAGTATTAAGTTAAGCAATCTACCAGTTTTACCACATGATTAAAGCAGATATTTACAGTGTTTGAGCCTTGGTTAGCCAAGCTTTATCATACCGCACCCATGTCATGTGCCCACAGACAAGCCCATATAGGCCACAGTCATATTAACACTGTGCCACCATGGGTCCTGAGCCAAGGCTGCGGGAATGGCAGAGCGCTATCTACTCCCACTCCAACCATTGTTTCCCTTTGTAGTGAGCCCGCAAAAGGCTCCTTATGTGGGTTGCAACGGGGCCTTTGATAAAGCCAATGCTACAATATTCTCTGATCTATAACCTAATGTCTGTAAAACTGCCTGCTGCTGTGTTTTTACAGTTATTTGAAAATGACAAACAGAGAGGTTAACTGTGCAGACAGAAAACAGGACAGGATGCTATGTTGTGTCTGCAGTGTGTGCTGTTGCATTTGGGTTGTGTGTTTGGAAAATTTAAGAATAAGGGCTTACATTAACCCAATTGCAAACAAACAAGGCAGACTGCACCAAATGAGTATACACTCATATGCACTCAAGTAGCCCTGCAGCGGAAACCAAGTCCCCCTAGTCTTGTCACGAAACGCTTGTCAGTCTGTGAGCGATATTGAAAAGAGTTTATATTGATGTTATATTCACACACACACACACACAGATAGAAATACAGAAAAAAGAGGCAGTTCCTTCTCGGTTGTCTGCACAGCAAGCAAGCCACCAACCACAACCACAAAGCCCCAGTATGTCAGCAAGCACCTGGCTATACACCCGGCTCCCAGACAGACAGCAGACACACACACACACACACACATGCAACAATCTGCACACGAGCACCAAAAAATGCACACTTTGGCTTTTCTTAAGTCTTCTAAGGAAGAAGATACAAAAGCACCTGCTTCTTTCAAAGCCTTGCCTTGTGATGCATATAGGTGGAGCAATGCATGGATCGCAGTAGGAGTCACATGGCTTTGCTGTGTGTGTGTTTATGTATGTGTGTGTGTGAGTGTGTGTGTGTGTGTGTGTGTGTGTGTGTGTGTGTGTGTGTGTGTGTGTGTGTGTGTGTGTGTGTGTGTGTGTGTGTTACAGAAGAACCCAGCAACCTATTTACAGCGATGAGCGTGGGAAACTACATCAGTGTTAAACTGAGAGATTGTACTAAAGTACTACCAAGTGTTACATATACACACACAACATAAACATAAACACACTGCATATGTACTATGCAGGTCTCTACCACATCCCTCTGTGTGTGTCCTTTGAAGACAAATTAGATAAGATATTGAAAATATCTCTGTTTTCTAATTGCTCATTATTTTATTTCCAAGTTAGCAAAGGCGCCACACACTTAGATACAGGCAGGCAGCTATAGGCATATATGTTCTCTTTCTTGCGTAGGCATCTGCACGCACACACAAACACACATGCTAGAGTCACAGTAGATGGTAATTGAGATTCAGTAGAACAGTGGAAATGTTTGCCAGTGTTGCGATAATGGCACACGCACACACACACACACACACACACACACACACACACACACACACACACACACACACACACACACACACACACACACACACACACACACAAACACACACACACACACACACACACACACAACTTAACAACTTTCTCATTTCCATGTTGGTCATCACCCGTTAAGCATTGAAACCCAACAGATGTGACGATCAACTAGCATCGTTATTTCAAATTTAGTTTCTGCCTGTCCTTTCTGCTTAGAGAAGTAGGTAAACACTCCCAGCTCCTCATTTATTATCGCTGCATATCAAGAGAAATGTTTATAAAGAAATCAAAGTGTGGTGTGTATATGTCTGTCTGTGTGTCTGTGTGTTGGTACTCGCAAGAGACAAGCAGAAGGAAGTATCTAACTAAAATGGAAGGAGTCTCCGTTTTCTTGAACAACCGTTCATCCGATCGACTTGACACTTGGCGGGTGTATTGCTGAGGACCCAAGGAGGTGCAGTGCTCTTGAGATCTAAGGGACATATTTATTAGTAGTGTGTTATGTACACACTGTGTAGTGTATTGAGAGGGGCCCTGTACTAACTGTTACACAGTCAAATCTGTAGGCAACTGTACAATATTTTGGTATTGAAAGAGTTCTAGCTTCCGTTTGTAGTCCAAGTAGTATTGATTGACCAATCAAGTTTGAGCTGGAAAAGGCATCGTTACAAAGCTGAAAACAGGGCTGTTTTTCTGAGCTCATAAAAAGTTGACTTTTTAGAAATACATAGTTCTCATGGGACGCTACAAACACATGATGATCTTAGATTTTTTTTTTTTTATTTAACCTTTATTTATCCAGGTAAACTGTTTGAGAACAACTTCTCATTTACAAACATGACCTGCAGACACACACACACACACACACACACACACACACACACACACACACACACACACACACACACACACACACACACAGAGATAGTTAACCTAAAACAGTAAAATGCAATATACAGTACACAAACAAAAAAACATCATATATATATATATATATATATATATATATATATATATATATATATATATGATGTGTTTATATATATATATAAGTAAAACACTGACAGGGAACATTTTACTGCACAATGAATACTTTTACTTTTGATATAAGTAAATTTTTCTTGCATATTTTTACTTTTAAGGCTTTAAAATTAAGGATTTTTACTTGTTGTGGAGTAATTTCACATTTGCAACAACATTGCAAATTCAATTCTGAGGGCCCATTTTAAGTGGGATTTATAAAAAAATATATATATATATGCTCAAAATAAGCTACATCAGCCTTTAGCTACATAGACAACACTTCAATGTTCACGATCAATTCACTGTTGGTGTGGCCACAGACATGGAGGGAATTTAGGTTTTTTTGTCGACCTTCGCCATGCTGAAGGTCTGGAACACAGTCAGTGACATTACCTGCCATTTTAAAAGAGGAAGTTTGTGACCTTAAAAGGGCATTGTGGGACAATTCTTCATGTGATCACAACCTGTATGGGTTTAGAATGTATGGTGTAACTATTTTCTTCTACGACAAACATTTCTAAATGTTTTCATAGGAGTGAATTGGACACAGATCTATTGGTGATGAATTCATTCTGCATTTCCTCCTGTGAATAATAGCAATTGATTCAAATGCCTGAGGAGCAATTTTTCATGAACAACACTGAGCAGGAGATTCATTAGACAGGGCCTTTCTTTGACAATACAGACGCTATGTAGTATATACATCTTTAGACTGGGGGAGAGTGGTGTGAGAGGCCGAGTGAAGCAGGTTTATGCAGTATACCTACTCTGCTGGTGTGCACCCTTGAGCCCCACCAGTCATCCAGCCTGCCAGCGAGGCTGGGGGGGCCTGGGATGCATTAGAGGCCGGGGGAGAGGCCGCCCTGAGTGGCCTTCATTAGGAGCAGCACCCCCCTCACACACACACTCCCCTCCCACAAAGGAAACACTGTATGTCTCCCTCAGAATAAAAGCCAGCCCTGGATCATAGATCAGACACATGTAGCGTCTGCTGAGTCTGGTTCTCGACTAGTGAGGAGGTCCCGCCAGAGCCGAGGGATTCAGCTACACGCACACACACACACACACACACACAAGGAGACAGTGCAGACACATTGCAATGGATGACAAAGAGCAATGACCTCCGATATTAAAGAGCACAGAGGATGAACAGGGAGGCAGAGAGACAGGGAGACTTGAGAGAGTGTGTGTGTGTGTGTGTGTGTGTGTGTGTGTGTGTGTGTGTGTGTGTGTGTGTGTGTGTGTGTGTGTGTGTGTGTGTGTGTGTGTTTGGGGAGTTGAGACAGTGTTAGAAGCCGTCAAGACTGCCCTGTGTCACCATCACCTCATAAAGCATCCTAATGGACGTCGCTCCTATTTGTCAAAGAGGGAGACAAATGAAAGAGAGGCAGCGCAAGAGAGGGGTGAAAGAGAAAGTGAGAACGACATATTGGAGAAAAATGGAGTGTGCTATTATGTTACTGGCTTTCAAATAACTATAAAAAGCTTATGCACATATGCCTGCATTTACAGTTACACGGACACACACAGACACACGCACACGCACGCTCAAACAGCCATGGGTTTCCTGAGCCCCCTTCCCCTTTTCTAGGTCAGTAAAACCCACCAAGGTACTGAAATGTGTGAGCTGCCATAAGAAAGCAGGTCAGTGCCACAAACACACACACACACACACACACACACACACACACACACACACACACACACACACACAAATCAGTGGCAGAGTGATGGTTAGAAGTATGGTTTCGATACCTATTACACTGACTCACACCATTTGAAATGACAAACATGTCCTTTTTGATTTGAGCATGTACAGTGTTACATCTTCTAATTGATGACAGTTGGCCAAATTTGATGCCAGCAGCTTTAAAGCCACTATAGTAAATATGGAGAACACCATCACAACTAAATTAGTGTTTACTGTAACAGAGTTACAATGATCAGTCAACACATGGGCATGATTTAAATTGATGTTTAAAAACAAATAAATTGTTCATTACAAGTTACACAATTTAATGGGTAACACCAATATTTCTCATAATGTTTATAACAACTAGAAAAATTTAATAA
Organism: Perca fluviatilis; assembly: GCF_010015445.1. Lineage (NCBI taxonomy): Eukaryota > Metazoa > Chordata > Actinopteri > Perciformes > Percidae > Perca > Perca fluviatilis. Next base: position 24,670,739 of record NC_053131.1, on the reverse strand, counting down.
TTTGAATGTTAGAACATTTCTTTTGAATTTCAGATATGAGCAAATAATAAACTGCACTACTAATCTGGTCAAACACTTGTTTCTCACACCACACTCAGTCATGTGTTATCATGCTGCAGACTCTCATGTTATCTCTCACATGCTCTGGTTGTTTCTTTGTCGTAATGAGACTGAACAACAAATACTCAGTCAGGTACAAGTTTTCAAACTCTTTATGATACAGATATTTGTCAAAGTACATTTACATTGCGTACAAGTTTGAGGTACTTCAACTTTACTTAAGGGTTTCAAATGTATAATACTTTATAGGTTACGACATTTCAGAGGGAAATATTGTACTTTTTACTCCACTGAATTTATTTGACAGCTACTGTTACTTTTCAAATTAATTAATATTTTACATAAAAAACATATGATCATCTTATAAAATGCAATACGTTGTTATTAAACTACTCAACAATATGTAAAATCGTTCAAATTTGTCGGACAGTGACCGCTGCAAAATAACAATAATTTTATTATATATGATAATATAACAATGAAAGGAGGAATTCTGCGAGCATAATTAATACTTAGCGTACATTTTGCTGATAATATTTCAGTACTTAAATTTGTTATATAAATAGAGCTCTAACTTTTTTTTCATTGTGCTACTGCAATTTTTAGTAGTACTAGTTCAGTAGATGAGCTCAATACGTCTTAAAAAACTGTAACAATGCAACTTAGCACTTCATTTACATCTTAAATTGCTACAGAACTACTCTAATTGAGTTGAGCTTCGATGTCTGTTTTTACATTGTGGAGAAAGGCCACTGCCTACACGCTGGACATATGACTGTTTTTAATGCAGCAACAAAGCGACACATGCTCACACGCACACAGTGTCTAAACAAACCACTGTGCATCTGTTGGAAAGGAACATCCTGCCCCACACAGACGAGCAGGCTCGTCTGTCACATCCAAAACCCATGTCTGAACCACAGGAAATATGTATGCACACACACACATAGACACAGGCACATGCACGCATACAGGCACAGGTAATAAAACATGGTGAGAGTAGCACTCTGACATACTAACTGCAACTCTGCAAAGCGAAAACCCCTCAGCAACGCAGAAAATGTGCATTTCACATTTCAGCGGTAATGATCAAATAGTGAACGGAAAAAGACATTCCACCTGTGTTAGCTCAAAAGATCCTGATGATGCACTTAGGTCAATGGGATCTGTTGGGTTTGTGGCAAGACCATGGTCTGCTCTATTCTGGACTGGCTGGGGCTGAGCTGTGTGTGTGTTGAGCATTGGGGCATTTGGGGTAACTGAGGTCTCGGGTTTACGGGTGCTTTTATGTGAGGCTGCAGCACTTCATCCTCCAGCTGCTCTGCTGCCATGATGTGGTGCCTCTGTGTACCTCAGAGCTGAGTGTAAATTTACCACTCTGGTGAAGACAAGTGGTTCACAAAACACACAAGCACAATGTGATAAGCATTGTGAAACAAAATTTGATTACAAAAAAAACCCATGAAGGCGCTCCATGAAGAGTTGTTAGTGTTTTTAGTTTGTTTTCATCTTCTTGATTGGATTTTCAAAGTACCAGAAATCCGATTAAAGTGTAACCACTTGGATAGAATAGACAAGTTAGAACTCATTTTTATATATTATATTTTAAGTTGAGCCAACTTTCTTTTTTTTTAAATATGTATAGATACAGGTTCCTATCTTTTAACAAGCATTAAGACTTACTTCTGGTGCCACTATCATGTATATCTACTATAATGCCTATTAATAAGTAAAATAGTATACAGTATATATTTTTCAGCTATCACTACATTGCTGGAAAATAAAAATTCTAAAAAGCCCAGATTACATAACTTCACTTGTTCCTCTTTAAATACCTTAATTTAAATATTGAAAACATTATGATTGAAGCCTGATGTGATGTGACTTATCTATTTATATTGCACTGTGTTTCTAAAGGTACACAGGAGGAACTACTTGACACCCATGAATTGTCAAGTGAGCCTAAAGAACTCTTTGCCACTGGTTGTGAAGATTTTGAATCGGACTGGTGTAAAGGAAGCTGGATGCTCGGTCTTTGCGTTGCCACAGTTTCTGAATAACAGGAAGAGCTTGGGTGAGGGGGTAGGATGAAGGGTTTACTACCTGTAAACATGGTAATGCATCTTGCGGGTGCCAGAGGTGCAACATTGCACAGAAGGAATACAGCTAAGCTACGCCCCTCACCCGGCAACTATCACAATGTCTAGGACTTAATTATGATATTAAACCTTATCTGTCCTTACACCGCTCATCTTTGATCAATGCTCCTTGTCATCTTTCTCCATGTTGTAGTGACACTCCTCTCCTACTGACACATACCCATCATAGCCTTACAGTTGTCTTGGTCCCGCCACAGGTTACTGCATACATGTAGCGCTCCACCGAACCGAGCATGGCGACACGGCGCTCCCACTCCCCTCCTCTCTGTGTAGTTACCACAGTCAAGTCTCCATGTCTGCTGCCTGGAGCCAATAAATAAATAATGGGCCCGGTGATCATTTCCAACCGTGATACTGCACGCTAAAACCACTGCATCTGGGAGTGCCTCGCTTACAATGACAACAACAACATGGACACACACATGTAGACACACAGATCAATGCTGAGTCGGTAACGGTGTTACTTTCTAAAAACTTAAATCTCTTTGGAATAACTGTATGGCTGCTGATGTGATTTGACAACAGTTTATTTAAAATGTGACAAGTTAGGCATTTTTACATGTTTTATATTTTTGCTTCTTACACTGTCTTATGCCAACTTCCTCTTTGAGAGTGCAGACACTTCTAAAAATACTGAAAATTAGTTGAAGATATTCCAGAAGAAATTGTGTCTTGTGTCAATAGGATTTATATGTAAAACTTTCATGTAAAGCCAATAGGGACTCTCTTTCAATCGGTTTATCAATCAAATCCATGCAATGTTATAATTAACAAGAATAGACTATGGGTATGGTGTACTGAAAGTGGACAGGAACATCAGTCAGTGAATTGAGCAGATTAATATAATTAGAATAACATGGGCAGTACGAGGTGTGAGTGAGCAGGTAGGACATTGGACCTGGGTACACAGCTCAAAAAATGGGCTCCCATGGCCTATCCCAGAGGCAGGACCATGGTGTTTGATGCAATGACGGCCACTTCATTATAAAAGCCTCCTCAAGTCCCACGCTGCATTCCACGTTTATAGGGAACATATGGGGAAGCCTGCAATTTTTAGACCACAAAATAAGCCCCTTTGCAGCTGGACGCACGACCGCACTGGGTCCTTTTTGCCTCGCGAGCCACACCCGAGAGGCGTAGGACCACTGACAGTGATTAAACCACCACAGTTTTCTCAGCAAAACAGGAGTTATATTAAGCTTAAATACAGGGGCTTGATAAACAAGGCCTGGGCAAGGGAAAAGAATTGAGTGAAATACGGCCACAATGATCTTCAGACTATTTTCCACACAGTCATGGGCAGTGCAAAGCCATGAGATACATTTCAAAACATGAAGCAGATGTTTACCTAGACAAAGAAGAAAATATCTGAGCGGAGAGACGAAGAAAAAAGGCCTTGACTGTAGTGCTTTCTTCAAATGTCAAGTTTGGACTACACTACAATAGAGCCAATTCTCCTTCTTTCCCAATGCTGTGAGAAGGTCCTGTATTTGTTTAGTTTTTCTCTATTCCTCATCGAAAATCCAGATGCAACGTCTCTTACCACAAATGGACAAAAATAAGGAAATTGTCAATAATCTGAAACAGTCTCCCCTTGTGAAAATAGTGAGCAGAAAAATATGCTACACACTTATAATTAAATCAACAGAACAACATGAATTATTACCAGCAACAGTCACACTTGCATAAATACATGCACATAAAATGATTATAAACTGAAACAACCACAAGCCCTTGTGCTGTGAAACCTGCACTCTCGAGCATCCCATTTTCTAAACAAACACAGATGAGACCAGAACCCAGCTGAGACCCTCTTTCTAACTAATCAAATTCTTTTTTAAGATGAAGAATATTAAATATGATTCAGAACAAAAGCAGCACTCATGTCCGTGGCCTTACAGAGAGCAGTGTTTGACAGCAGTACCTCTTGTTCAGCAGAGTCCCACAGCTGTAATCTGTCCCTGGGCTGGCAGGCCAAGGCCGAGGCCATGTTGGGAGGTAGCAGAGGTGTTAGAAGAGGAAACCTCGCTGTGTGTGAGGTTAAGTCAGAGGCCTGTAGTGGCCGCTTGGACGGACTGATAAAAGCCCTGGGGCCGCGGCTGTGGCCTCAGCGTTCGGCCACACTTGCCGACACGCCGTGTCATTTAGCCCGCGCTGCCGCCTAACTCAACGGCAACTGCTCATTTACAGGGCAGTGCGGGCTACCAGGAAGAGCGGCAAGCTCTCTCTCTCACACACACACACACACACACACACACACACACACACACACACACACACACACACACACACACACACACACACACACACACACACACACACACACACACACACACACACACACACTCAGAACATGGTACTGTATATACACATAGAAACACATGCTGTGGTCCATGCAGCAGTTTTGTCCAGCAATTAGCAAAGGACAACGTGGGCTGACATCCATACACAAAGCAGAATGAAGCAGTAACACACACACACACACACACACACAGAGGTTGCAGAGAAAGCAATTGGGTCATATGAGTGACCAGACAGTGGTTTGGGTCTGTTGTCCCGTGGCCAGACATGGTCAGTGTGTCACTGAGAGACAGGAGAAAGGAGAGAGGAAGTGTGGATACCACAGGTTTGCAAATGCCAGTGATTTGTGCACTCACACACACACACACACACACACACACACACACACACACACACACACACACACACACACACACACACACACACACACACACACACACACACACACTCAAACAGACAGAAACACACAAATATGCTGTAGTACTGTAGGACTGATTGTCAGATTAACAGTACCACACAGTTAGTCTTCCTGTCTGCACATTTATCACTCTGCTCGTTAGTTCATTTCTGTATGAGTCTGAAGCAATATGAATAGTTTCCTGTTTTTCTCACAACTGCAGAAGAAACTTTCAAATAAATAGCAGAAAAAGTATAGAAAAAGAAAAGCAGTAGTGGTATGAAATCGCATCTCAGGCAGATACTGTACGAGCAAAGAAATAAAACCTAGAAAATGGATAAGTGTGAAAACCACAATCAGGTTAAATCCTTTTGCACTTTCATAGGTGTGAAGAGACCAACGCTAGGCCACAAATACTGACATATATATTGAAAAAGGAGAGTCGAGCAAATAGCAGTGCCGCTCCTAATGAGGCTAAGATTATGATACTATCGAGTGGTAAGGGAGGGTGGAGGTTTTGCAGGCCCAAAACCACCAGTTCTTACAAACACAGATGTGCTGTGTGAGTCAGACAAACATAAAACTAGCACAGGACATACATATACAGTCAAGAACAACATGCTCAGTGTTGTTCAGCAGTTAGACTGACACGTTCCTGCCTCTCAGCAGCGACTAAAGCCACAGCTATCTCTCATTTTCTCTTCATCTGATTCGCTCCTGTCTTCTTCTCTTTTTTGGGGGTGTGTTTGGCTAAATACATTTTAATGCCTCTCCAGCGTGTTTCCTACGGCAAATCAAAGAAGGAGAAGCATGGAAAGTAAAAAACTGATGCAGAGAAACCAGAGAAAAAGCAAAGACGATAGGAGTAGAAGGGAGGGAGAGAAGGAGGGAGGGGAAGTAGGGTGAGAGGGTGGGAGGGAGAGGCCCGGTGACCACACGTGACATGTGACGTGGGCTCCACCACTCACGGAGGGGAGTGTGTGTGTGCCTCTGTGTGGAGGATGGCGAGGAGGATGCAGATAGACTGTGGCTTTTAGCCTTTTACTAGCATTGACGCTCCAGTCAGGCCACCACCATCGTGGAAGAGAAAGAGAAATACAGACCACGCTATCAAGCTAGCTCGCTAACCTCACACCTTCAGCCCACTGTGTGACAGAGGACCACAAGCCCAGCCCTCCACGCCACCCAGGTTCCATTAGGTGGGCCCCCTTTCATCTCCAGCCCTGGTGAGTCCACCTCGACACCTGGAGACACAAATGCTGCTGTTGCCTGTGTTTGAACTGCTTCTCTCTCTTATTCAACTGCCTTCTCTCTCAGTTTCTTCTTTTCTTTTCTCCCTGTGACCCTCTTTTCTCCACTTCTCTCTCCAACGTCTCCTGGTGCTGCTGCTAACACATGCTGCTGCTCTCTCTGCAGGCTTGTGGCTTAGGATTCCTGCGGTAGTCACAAACCCTAGATTCTTGGTTGCAAATGGGCTCCGAGCTCCAGGAGTTTTGTCCTTTCCGCTCTCCTTCCTTCCCTCTCTTCTCTCTTACTCTCATACTTCATTTCTGTGTTTTTTCTTCTCCAAGGTCAGTGGAGATCGACTGCAGAGCGGGCTCCTCACTGTTCTGGCTTCCCTGTCATGGCATCAAACAGCATCTTTGACTCCTTCTCCAACTACAGCAGCAGTCTACTCAGAGGTGAGTGCTGATCCTCCCCTCTCTCTACCTCCCCCTCCTCTCCACTCCATTCACCCACCTCCCTCCCACCAGCATCCCACCCTCCGTCCAGTTGTTTTGAATGTGTAGCTTTGTCAGTTTGACAACTTGCTTCTTTTGACATAAAAGCACTGACATGTTGAAATGTGAGGTGGGTGCTTCATGTAGTGTGTGAATGCATTCATCTCCCTGTCCACACACACTCAGACGTGTGCTGAGGGAGGATCTGATTTGCACGGCAGCCCTCATCTAGTTGAATGATATGGCCCTTAAATGCCTTTGCCTCTGCGCTCCTGTGTTTTCTGTAGGCTTGATGGAGTAGCGCCATAATGGGATTCTCACCACAGACATTCATTATGAAGTGAGACTCGGCGCTCTCTCTGTGAGAATACGAGCTCAGAGGCTCCATGTGACTGGGCCCTTTACTGGAACACGGCAATACAATAAAAGAGCAAAGAAAAAAACATATTAGGCTCTCTCACTCTGCTTTACTTCCAGGAGGTACTTTTGGTCTATGTGGTGAGGTGAGTGCACTATACTTGGCGACGCTAAACGCCAGCCTAAATGAAGAAGCCATTTGTTGCCATGGCAATTCCAATCAGACAGCTTTTACTTGCAAATAGTGAGGTAGAAGGTTGAAACTTTCACCTGATTTTTAACGAGAATACTTGTCAAATGTATTCCTGTAAGCGACGAAAAACACAAACACAAAGTAGTCAGTCTTGACATTGTTAATCTGATGGCGGCCAGGGGACTTATTTGTTCCCACTGTTCATCACACAACCACTGAGACAGACACCAAAAGGCAGCAGAAAAAAAACTAAATCTCCTTCCCAATTAAGGCCTTGTTGCAGTGTTAATTAGAGACAGCCACAGGAGAAGCACTACCAGCTCCTAATTGTTTGCAGAGTATATCTTAAAATCTCTGGAACCTTAAACACACACACACACACACACACACACACACACAGACACACACACACACAGACACACACATCTGTGCCTCACATGAGAACAATCCTCCGATATCCACAGTGGAACCGCAGTGATAGGGGATGATGTTGCAGTGTTCTCACAGCTTCTACAGACACCCAGGCATTTATAGTTTCCGCCTGACAAGGCTCAGGCCTTTCCCCCCCTTTTTCTTGTCTATAACCGCTGGATCTGCATCCCTTTATCTCCTCACGGTTTACAGATCTGCATGTCGCCGACTTCATGGTTTCATTTATGCAGTCTATCAGGCTTTTGAGCGGTTTAAACTTCTAACATAATGTGCCTGATTTGGAGCAGCGAGACGCGATGTGAGACAGTAGGTCAAGAGGGGAAAAAGAGACAAGCATTTAAAGCTGCAATCATCCATTGGAAATCATTAGCGAATATGCAATATCCTTTTACAATTCGTTCTGTCAGGAGACTGAAACCGAACTGCGAGAGAACAAAGGCCAAGAGTCACTAAATACGTCGGTTCAATCTGAAAGCATTTCAAATCGGGACTACCTCATGTAAGCTAAATACCCCAGTGGTTAGTTTAACAACTTGCATTACACAGGCAGAGCAATTTGGCAAGTTCTCTTTTTTAGACTAAAATCAAACTGAAATTAAGAGGAACGGTTGTTGAAAATGAAGGAGACTGTTAAATGTCTGGCTTCCCGAGCTCTGACTTTAATACAGCGCATGAAGCTTATGGAAATATTGTATTCATCTCTTCAGAAGTCAGGAAATTACTGTTGTAAGCAACATCTCAGGAAATACTGATTAAAGTTCATAAAAAAAACAAAAACAATTCCTCATTCAAATACAATGATTTAGAGTTTTAACGTATTTTTCTTTAGCCGTGGCATCATTTGTGATTTTAAAAAAGACACCAGCACTATCACACACTATTAGTCTGTACTGTAAGGTGTTACATTGGTAACTCTTATACATTTCAGCCAATCTCACAGTGCAGACAGAGAACACATGTAAGCATGTGATGTGCAACATCAGATGCACTTCGCGTGAGAAGCGAGAGGATGCCTCACCTCAGAAACCTCAATCCTCCGCTCAAGCTCAGACACACACGCACACGCACACGCACACACACATATAATATATGACAAACACACCAAGTCACAAAGAGAACAGACAGAGCAGCTGTCGTTCTCATGGCGTCCAATTCAGTATTGAGCACAAGAAAAAAGCTAATAGTCAGACAGTTAGTCCGGTCTTAGAGAAAGAAAGAGAAACCGAGATGGAGAGCTTTTGCGTCAACGAGGCGTTAATCTGATGCAGACTCACAGTGCTGCTGCAGTTCACTGATAATAACCACAATGAGGCTATACACCTGCTAACCCTCACACAGCAGCACCACAATTTAAGCAGAAAGCAACATTTCTGAGACACTTTTACACTCTTAAAAAAAAAAGGAAAAAAAAAGAAAAGCAGTAGGTTCCAAAAAACACACACCAGACTTTCCCCCTGTGAAGCAAAATTGTAAAAACTTTACTGAGTTTTCCGATCCTGACATACTGGCATATTCTTTGCATCACGTGGGGTACCTGGTTACAGCAGGTACCACTGGGCCTGTGTGGTGGGTCATATCCTGGGCTCAGTTTCTGTCACCGCATTTCCCTCCACTTGGAAGGGCCGCTGTTTTCCCTGCAGGCTGTTTTATACAGGGGTCCGTTTTTTTTAGGAGTGTTACGCTCTTGGGAGCCAGCTCCCTTTGTGGCAGAGAAAAAAGGGCCCCGGGTTTATTAGGGTGGGAATGGTTTTATATGTTTGGCTTATTGCGCTGCATGAATGGAAGTGAGGGCTTGTGTGTGAGAAATGCGCCATGCCTCACCACAGTTGTAGCAAGGTTATTTTGGAGGATTCAGGGAGGTGGTCTGGTTTGTTCTACAAGTTTCTGGGAGGGAAAAGCCTGAGAGACACATGTACAGTCAGTGTGAGAGAAAGACTCCTTAAATGCATCAAAATGAATCATTCACACAGGATAAAACCCGAGACAAACTTCAAGCTGACCACTGACAAATAAAAAGGCTCTATACGGTAGCTCAAAAAAGAAAAAGGCTATAAATTTGACTGAACACATGGCCGGCCTCTGTTGAATTTATTAATAACAAAGTCATATGGTAAATCCCCCCACCCCCCACCCCCTCCCTTAAATTAACATGCTTGATTGGAGTCCATTCAAAATCCTGCTGAGTGTGAGGCCCCCGAGTGACGCCAAAACATGAAGACTGGCTGAGCGGGCTGAAACCAGATATTAAGAGTTTCAATATTCTAAAGTGAAAGCAAATAATAGAAAACTTATGACAGCCACAGAGCGGCGAAATCCTGTCTCCAATTTAGCCGAGTATAATATCTATTTATAAAACTCTGAAGGCACGCTGAATAGAGGGAACGCTCTGGACTTGATTAGGGCTGTAAACGTTTTTGGAGGTACTTATTTACTTTTTGGTCCGTCTCGCCGTTTTCACCGTCTGTCAACACGACTTTATGGGGAACACTTTCAGGGGTTGCCAGTAAGATGGCTTCGAGGTAGAGTATGCCGAGGGGTTTGCTGATTATGTGGTTGACTAATCCCAAACCTGCCTCCACCCTTGTACACTTTTTAGCTCAAACGCCATGCGCAGTGTTGCGTTGGTCAAGGTTAAAGTTGCGCTAAGTGTAGTAGTAAATACAATTTTCTGGTGGTCGACAAGCAACCACAGCGGCCAGATTCTTTTCAGCCAATCTGATAATATGGATTTATGCTATACAGGTTTCTCTAACTGGGGTAAAAGAAGTGTTCAGAAAGGTTGAGCAACTTCTTTCAACAAACACTCCTGGAGGGGGGGCTGCTTCTGTAATTCTACTGGAAAGTAAACTGTAGGTGCGTCGACTCTGGAGCAGCATCCAACGAATGTGATCTGAGCCTGGTGTCGGGCCAAGCGGGCAGGAAGAATGCTCGGCGTCTCTGCCCCCTTTAACACAGCTCACCCAGAGTTAGTCTGTGTGTTACACTCTGTGATCTGATTGTGCGTGGCAGCTGTGAGAGCAGTGAAGTCAGGGGATGTATGCTGAACACATCCACTGTGACTATACAGACTATAGTGCTACATGATAACTAAAGAGTGGCGATTGAAAGTAACTGGTTTGAAGGACACAAACGTCCAAATATGATGCAAGTGATGTAAAAGGAATTCATAATGTCTAGACCAGCTTCTTTAACTGGGACCGTCTTGACATGAAAAAGAAATTGAAACAGGAACTACATGTTGGCAGGAAAACATGCAGACTTTGAAAATGCTTGCGTAATTGGATAACGAGGTGGAAATGATCACAATATCAAATAATTTCACTTGACTAAAAAAAAAAAAAAAAAAAAAAAAAGAAGTAATGCCCATACCGGATGAGGCTCTTCTATTTCTATGACTCATTTCTTCATGGTTTATTTGCTTCACTTACGAGCTGATAATATTTCATATAAACCCTTACGTTAAAATGATTAAACCCACATCACTGTTATTAGACTACATCATGATCTCATTCGTCCTGCATGGTGGACGACTAAATTAAGGAAAAGCCTTTCTCGCAATTTTCTGTTTCATAATTTTGTTTTAAACCTACGCCCTAAACCACAGGCCAACCCCACAGCTTATTACATGGTAAGGCTGGGGTTGAAGAAAAACACACAATTATTATTGTAAGCTAATTTATGTATTATTAACCTAAATTTATGCAGCCGGTATATGGAATTTGCTTGCAATTTTCCGGCAAAGCTGGCAATAAGGTAAACAATTTAAAGTAAAACCTGAAATAAAACATTTGTGTCATCCCAGGTTTACTTTGTTTTCAGTAACTCTGGCTACAATTAGAGAGCTGTGACCTGAGTTTGACTCAGATGAAGAAGACTTATTGTTTAGACCCCTCCCTGTATCGTTAAACAGATGTTTTCAACAACATCCTTGCTCTAGCTGTAAGAAAGGAGGAAAAGCAAAAACTGCCGGTGACTAAGCACAACGTCGATTGCTGTGCACTTTTGTTTTTAACATTACAGTTGCATTCTAAGCCACAAATTACTTTAATGGGAGGGCACGGGTCTGGTCGGCAGCACATAAAATGACTCAAACTTATGGAGATCCCACATGTTCAGAAACATATCAGCAGGCAGCTACTTTTTTTCTTCTTCTTCTTTTTTTTTTTTTTTACATAAGATGGAACACAGGAGGAAGAGGGGTTTTTATTTTATCATGTGTAAAAGTTTAGCAAAGATCTAAGACTCAGAAGAACTCATCCTACCACCATCAAAGGATTAAAAGGAATGTTTTTCACAGACAAAATATCCTTCCTCCAGACTGAATCTTCGCGTCATTATGAGCAACTTTAATCATCCTCAAAACATCCTTATAGCCCATCCCTCTTCCCATAAGCAATAAAAAAAAAAACTTAATTACGGTGGAGGAAAAATGCAGATAATGATAGGATGCGAGAGGCTGCTAGCTATGAAATGTTTTCTGATTCTCTATTTTCCCAGAATTTTTTTTCTCAACTTGTTTACATACAGTTAATTGTCGTTGCTGCAATAAAACATGTTTTTGGGTCGCTTCTTCCCTCCCCTCAAACATAACTTTACCCACAGGGAATTGATTTGTGTGAAGACACCATTTTAAAAATGGCATTTTAGTTTTCTCTTTGCCTATTAATTGGGGGGTACAAATAACTGACTGTGCTGACTAATTGTGCTTTTCGACTCAGAACTGCAGATGAGCGATGCAAATTTGAGCATTTAGCAATATCATTTATGTTTTGACTAAAAGATGAGTGCGGGAATAAGCTTCCTGCTCTCTTGCTGAGAGTTAGATGAGATGATTGATACCACTATCTGTATATGGCAGTTAAATATAAACCAACAGCCACTTAGCTTAGCTTAGCATAAAGAGTGGGAATAGAGGAAACCGCTAGCCTGGCTCTGTCCAAAGGTCACAAAATCTTTCTACCAACGTGTCTAAAGCTCACTAATTAACACATTATGTCTTGTTAGTTTAATTTGTACAAAAAACAAAGTGCAAAAATGACAATTTGTGGTTTTACCATGGGGTTGTGTGTGGGTGCTGGTAGCCTAGTAACCTCACGATGATTACAAACTGACAAAACCAAATCCATTATTCCTCCTCAAATTCCCGTATTTCCATATTCTTGTATATAGTTTGCTTGCGCTGCAACCTTTTTACATCATAAAAAATCATGCAAAAATTACAAAATGATCTAGTACCCCTGTATTGCAGCAGGTTCTGCCCTGAAGTAAACTTTAGCGAGCATGTACTTTCTCTACAGCTGCTCACTTCTGTATTGCCTCAGTAGGAAACACCATGCCAGGGATTCCCCCTCAGCTGTGCAGCAGAAGTGGCCCCTCCATCTCTTCTCCATAGTCTGTCTGCTGTGAGGTCACTCCGTCTGCTGCACATACTCTTCTCACGGTCACAGACTCAGCCATCACGAGCACAAACGCACAGGGAACTTTATGATATACGCACACAAACTGCAGCAGGCACACATAGACTACATGGACACACAGACAGACAGACACACACACACACACACACACACAGACACAGACACACACACACACACACACACACCACCGAGTTTTTTCCCCATGCTGAGTCAGAGAGGAGCAGTGCATGTCAACATGATGACCGTGACGTTTTCCCTCTCTAAATGCTGTCTGACCTCACCGTAATAGCTGGTCAGGACTAACATATGGTTCCCCGATGCCTTAGTCCAGCAGAATTACCCACATGGTGACTAAACAGCAGAGGACTTAACTGAAAAATATCAATGACTGCTTTCTTGATTTTATAAAAGTACCAATTTGTGTTTTGTGCTTAAAAAAATATTTAACAGACTACTGTGTACTGCGGTTATACACTCACACTGACAGGAGTGAGAGTTTCTTACCAGTGAGCCTTTTCTGTAAGATACAACCTTGTTCAATTTGTTGTCAAAAAATCTAAGTGTGACCTAGAAAGGGTCTTAGAAACCTTTGCATGTCAAGGATCATTAATTGCACCAAGAAGCTTGATTCTTTCTTTTAGATATGAATTGTTACAGAATGACATGACAGTTTGCCGTTATAGCAGGAAGGTAACGGCATCTTTACACGTTCTGTCATGTTAAAATCAGCAAAATTACACTGAAATTAAGTTGGTCCTCAATTCAACAGGGAGTCCTCTGAGGTTTTAGCATGACAGCTAGCTGTGCTAACACTGCCAACCTGGCAGAGAGACGTTTGTGTTAGAAGGGCCGGACGGACTTGAACACAACTTTTCCCCTTTAATCAGTGTGATGACATAAGAGGCAGACAGCGAGCCAGTCACTCAGTCAGTATAGAGTTTGATTAACCTAATCACCAGGCAGCCAGACTCCAGGCTACTGATTGGGTTTACAAACGCTCCTTGTCATCGTTGTGTCATTAGCTCGTCGTTAGCCGCGGCCGCCTTGACGTGGAGCAGCAACGTGCTGGGCCTAAACACAGCAATCAGGGGATTAGTGTGCAGTTACAGCAAAGCCTCAATGGATGCTTCAGGCTCTGAGTCAAAGAGGGGAAAAGTCCTGCCTTTCTATGCTAGCTCCACGTGGCCAGGGTGCTAACTGTACATGGGCAACGCCACTACTGATTAGCAGTGGAGATGATGAGAGGAAACATTCAGTCACTTCGGACACACGGGTGGTTTCCCGGACTCCAATTAAGCCAAGTCCTTGACTTAAGCAATGATTTGAATGGAGGGACTCCATTGAAAATACGTTTTAGCCTCCAATTAGGTTTGCTTAATCTAGAACTGGGAATCAAGCCCAAAGACATCACAGAAACAGAGTTGCATGCAGCACAGTGCTCTCTGCACTCGCTGCAGAAAGGCTCAGTGACGTTTGGAGAGGATTCATTCTCTTTTGATTCAATCTGAAATCAATTGGAATGATTGACAATAATGACTTGCTGTGCAAAAGACTGGATGTATGAACTGTGACAATAGTATGTGTCTAAGTGCACTCCTGAGCTCCTTGGCTTGAAGGCTGAGGGTCGCCACACCCTTGTTTCCTTACGGTGAAAAGCCCGGAGGGCCAGCCGAGTACTTTCCAACAGTTGTCTCACGTCTGCGGAGGAAAGTGCCACGGACACTTGTCAGGAAACCAGCACCGGGTTCCTGCTCGAATCTGGTTGGATTCTGCGTTGAGTCAGATGGTGCTCGTGAGGCCGAACCCCTCTGAAGAGGAAAATAAATGCAAATTCAATATTTTGGGGGCTTTTTGAAGTCCATTTGCTCTTGAATGAGTGTGACAGAACCTGGAATGACCCCTGTTGAAACAGTCCCTCAACAGCGATGAAAGGAGTGGAAAGGGACGAACACTGATGACACTCGTTAAAGAGTTGAAAATGTGTACATGTCGTGTATTTGTATGTGTTTACATAAGGCTACGCTTGAATGTGTGTGTGCAGTGGTGTTATACGGGCACAGACAGCAGGGATGACTAATACACTTTGTCTACCACTTGAATACAAATACATAATGCAGCTAAGAACAATACATTTGGCCCAGTGCCTAGTTGGCAGAGTCCTCTCCAACTTGTGTTTTGCTGGTTGGCGTTCATGCCATTCATTTCATACGTTACATACCTCACCATGTTCCTTTATAGTCCAAAGAAACAGGGACCTAAGTCTCAAAAAATAAAAACATGTGGCTTTTGTTGCAGAGAGGAATGAACAACAGCATTCCATGTGCAACCACATCAAAGGTCCCTCTCACCATGGGGCTAAATGAGGGCAGATTGTCCTGCTTGCCCCTCCTGACATGACTGCCACTAATTAACCAGAGGTCTAAAACTGACACTTCATCTTAATCACTTTTCCTCACATATCCTTAACTCTAATCTCCACAGTTTTTAAACACGCATTGCTTCTCTCAGCATGAGGGGACAGCCACACAACAAGCACAAAGGGGCATTGTCTGCTGGTGAAAATGTGATTTACAGGCTCTGCTATAATAGCTCGGTGGTTGCTGGAAGCCATGCGCACTTCCTAATATTCAACTCACATGCGATTTCATTTAAAAAAAAAAGAAAGAAAAAAGACTGAGCTATGGGGCTTTGCCTTTGTGTGAGAGGGACGCCTCACAACTTATTTTCTGAGCCGACGGGCTTGGGCTCCCTTACCCCCTCCCCGCTCGCCACCCCCTTGTCCCCTCTCTGGTGGCGCTACTATATTTGTGTGGGATCTCTAGCGATGGAAGAGTAGACACAGGCTGCGTTGCCAGTCAAACGTGTTCGGGCTGTCAGACTGAAAGGCTTCCAGCGCTGCGATCTGTCTCCTCTCCTCGTCAGTAGGAGCTGTTTGATCTGACAGAGAGACTCCATTAGAGACACAGGGAAGTTCAACTGCTGGGAGGTTGGATGGCTTCAGCAGTCAGAGTAGCAGCCCAGAGAGGAAAAGGTTTGCACACACAGTCTGGTTGCAATCTTGGTGTCTCGCTGTGTATCTATAAATGTCTCTGAGCATAACTTGTCCTTATACTAGGTGTGTGTGGTTACACGTTGACGAGTGCAACATAAGAAAGACCAACTGGGCTGACATATTTTGGGGCTCTGTTGGGCAAAGGGGTGATGACGCAGTGGATAATGATATCATAAATGTGTGGCACTGCTGAGCTGCAATGACAACGGGAAGGAGAGAGAGAGAGAGAGAGAGAGAGAGAGAGAGAGAGAGAGAGAGACTGTTTGCTGTGGCTGTGAGAAGACGTGCTATCTTTTTCAACACGCACCATAGTTTACCCTCAGTCCCACGGTGGTGATGACCTCATAAACCTGCGCCACAGTCCAACCGAGTGGAGTAGACGCTGGTGTCAGCGCGATGAAATGGTAGACAATGGTTTGATAAATATGCAATTAACGGTTCAGTCACAGACCGCCACTACACTCCCTACATTTAATGTGGCTACAACTTTTACTAATCAGCAGGAACTCTGACAATTGACTCAATTCTCCAGGACATATTTACAAGAAATATCAGGGGATTGGTATTGGACTTAATTTCATCATCTGCTTGCACTGTGCAATGGCTGTGTGCGAAGGAGCAGGGAGAGTGAGTTGATGTGGCTTCTGTGAAAGATTCGTCTCCTGATCTGTGTGTGGCAGCTGGGCTCTGGCAGGGCTCTGGCACCGGGGCAGCATGGCAGTTAAACTGTCACTGGCAGGAACTGTAAATCTTTTGCAGAAGGTGAATGCAGCATGACAGCACCACAGGTGTGTGTGTGTGTGTGTGTGTGTGCTTACCAGTCGCAAGTTTGTCACAATACTATTAGTTGCTTGCCTGTATGTCTTAGTCTCTCAGCCATATCCTGGGAAGCAGTCTCCAAAAGTTTTAGCTGGACACATTCAGCAAAGTCAGAGTGAGTCAGGATACTCGTCTACGTGTGTGTGTGTGTGTGTGTGTGTGTGTGTGTGTGTGTGTGTGTGTGTGTGTGTGTGTGTGTGTGCGCGTGTGTGTGTGTGTGGGTGGGTGTGCACGTGTGCATGTGTGTGTGTGTGTGTGTGTGTGTGTGTGTGTGTGTGTGTGTGTGTGTGTCTGTAGGGGGTGGGGGTGCTGTCACTTTGGCAACGCAACTGCACATATTGCAGCGATTACCACAGCGGAAAAATGTTTTTCTGCAACATGCAATTACTACAGATTACAGATTGCCGTCCTTGCATCAGAAGCTCTCGCTAGAAAAGGAGAAACAGCGCGTTTGTGTGTATATGTGGATTTGTGTGTTTGCTGTTACACACAAATAGACAGACAGACACAGAGACAAAGAAAGATGAGAAATGATTATAGCTCACACTAAAAACCACAACTGAAAAAAATAAAAAAATGGGAGAGTTGACGTATTTATGGGACTCATTTAGATTTAAAAGTTATACTGACTTTCAGGGGTAAATAAAGACCCTGAAAAAAAAAATACGGTCTGTCCTTCAGTGAAATGAAGAAAAGTAGAACAGGGTACATTTTGTAGGCCTTTGTCCGTCATCATCAACATTATGAAAATTACACACTGATGGCCTCATGGAGTACACAACTCTAAACGCCACAAGCCGTATTAATTTTGGACTTTTGAATTTTGTTCCAGGTTACAAATCACCCTGAATATCAAAAAGCTTCCTTCAGGTCACACTAAACAATATAGCCCAAAAGTGGTGCCCCGCAGCAAGGCAGGGCCCTATTTACAAACCCACCAGATCAAAACTCAACCCAAAGTGCTCTCATAATAGCACTGGGGCCTTTTGGTGAGCTTACCATCCAATGCTACTTTTAGTGGGTTTCCAAAGAATAAACAGGCCCGGGAACCACATCATAGAGTGCTGACTGTCATCTTTGGGTGAGTGTACCCGACGGATGATGTGAGGGCGGAGCGACCGTGACACGGGGGTTTACGGCCGCCCCCCCCGGCCTGCCTCGGGTGTGGTGTGTGCCACTGAAAGGACAGGCAGGGGGCCTGACCACGTTCAACCCCCGAACACCAATCACAGTGAACACATCAGTGTCTCACTGAGCCTTTCATGACTTATTTGGTTATTGTTAACCGGAAAGGAGTGAGTCTTGATTTTTGGGTGTTAAAAAAGAATGAAAAATGGCCCACGTGCAGCCGCAGGTCAATGTGGAGCTGGTTTCGGCAACTTTAAAAACAGGTAGTTTAGTCAAGTGGTTGTCAACCTGGTAGCCCCACCTTTTTTTGTAAGGGGTCACAAAACAAAAAGATTGGAAACGTAACTAATAGGTAAAACATCATATACACGTCAAATACATGTAGTGAAGTGAAACGTAAAATATTTCCCTCTGAAATGTACTGAAGTAGAAGTCAAGTTACATAAAATAGAAATGGAGTTAAATGTACTTAGTTACTCTAGAGGATCAAAGCAGCACCGCTACCCAACTCATCCCATAATGTATTCAATATGAAATTAAGTGTCAGATAGACAAACACATGCTTGGTATGTTTGAAAATGAATGCAGTCTTTAAGAAGTCCATTTACATTCAGCAGACAGATATAAAAACGTAGTTGGTGTCGTCCCCCAACAGCCATTATGCTGCACAATTGATTCAAAGGGCTTTTATAAGCCCTTGGCTCCGCTCGGCACCTTTTATAAAATGTAAGCAGAATATTAAAGATGCATGAGATGAATGGGCTCATTGTCTCCTCTGGTGACTGCTGCATCTCAACTCATCACACTTGCATAGTAATTAGCTGCTGGGTTTTGGAAATGTCACCATACTCTATCATATTTAGGATAATATATACTCAAAACGCCTTCAAGGATCTGGAATTGGGGCCTGACACTCTCATGAGTTACTGGATATATAAAGCACCACAAGGGGCAAATTATATAAGAAAACTATAGAAATTTTAATAAAAATAAAGTGTTTTAGGGTCATTAAGAGCTAAAACAAAGTTTGAATACACAAGTGCATTCCAGTCATCATTAAAACTAACACAGACGGCCCTGGTGGAGAAAAAATAACATACAAATTTATATGATCAAAATTGTTCAATGTGTTTCCTATTTTCTTGTCTGAACATCAAAATGGACAAAAATGACCACCAATTGTGATGTGCTGACACATTATGTAATCAAAATTTGAGAGAGAATCAGCCATCAGAGCAGCGAGAGCCCAAAACCCAAACAGTCTCTACCCACTCACTGTTGTTTAAAAGTTTCTCCATATACTTGTGTATATAAACACTCTGATGCTTTGGAGTTGATTTGGCTTCGAGGGGACTGGCACAAATGGCTTTGGTGACTTACATCATGCTGAAAGTCTAATCACAGACACTCTTGTCATATCAAGCAAAAAAAAAGTCCATTTCATAGCGAGCTATGTCTCAAAAAAAAAAAAAAAAAAGAGGAGGGAAGGGTAAACAAGCCCAGCGTTCCACAGCCACCGCAGAATTCATCATTCATACAAAAAAATACCCTGAGCCCCAAAGTAGAGCTAATTTAATCCAAGAGGAATAAAACTCCATTTCATAGAAGTCGCCCATTCAGAACACTCATATTTCCACTGAGCAGAAACCCCCGGCTGAAATTCGAGCAGACACTTTTCGGAAGGAATGCATTCGGTGGGTTGAGGGCCAAAGCTTGCCCTGTAATTTGTGAATGTACAGAAATGTGTGACCGCCACAGCTCCTCTAAAGATAGAAATCTTTGTCTTATGTCATCGCCGAACCTCAAACTATTTCTAATTGCCCCCATAGCCCCCTTTTCCAAATGAATAGCTACCCATCCCAAGGCTTATGTGTGCATGTCTGAAAATAGCCCAGGAGTTTACACAGGCTAATAGATCATATTTAGTCAAAAAAAAAAAAAAAAAAAGGATGGAAAAACTTTAAAGGCTTCTCCACGTATCGGCGACTGTCCCCATTTCAAAGTGACTGAAAGAGTGTGGGTGGCATTTAGAGTCAGGTATAAGTTCACACACTCCCAAAGGCTTCCACTGCTTTCTCTGCTAATGGGGATCATACTCATATGAGTCCTTACAATGTGACTCATTACACATAAAACCTAAAGTAAATGTGGTTTCCTTTGGTGTTGTACACACAGAAGAGAACGTGCTTCTTTGTAAGAACTAAGCATTAGTTTAACTTCAACCGGTTGACCGTGTTGCTGCTTCGTGGTGTTTTTATAGCCAACAAACCATTTTCTAATACCAATGAGCGTACATTATGATTCAGGTCAGGAATATAGGGATGAAGGCATCCTCTCAGTCACAAGTTTTCACAGAGTAACTATCAGTAAACAATGATGTGATATCTCAATTTATATCTGAAGGATCCATTTTCTTTTTAACCTTCAATGGTAAGAATCCTATATGCTGAGGCCCATTTGAGGTGGGTCCCTGGGTTTCACATATCCTCCACAAGTTCTGTCTTGATTTCAGGCTCAACCCACGCCGGATCATTAAAAATCGTTCAGGGCCACGGCGGGCTCCGTCCTCCATGCCTGTGCGGCTGAAACAGTAGAAACTGCATGTTGAAATGTGGAGGTCTAAATGTGACAGGCGCCCGGAGCACACATTACAGCTGAGGAGGGTATAGCTGGGGCGTGTGGTCACATATTAATAATGAACTAGGGCAGGAGGACGACTAAAATATCACCGGCATCGTCATTGTGCCAGTCGAGCTGTACTGAAAATAGAGGCCTCATGACAGGCGATCTGATCAGAAGTGATTTTTTTTTTTGTAGTTATGATGGGGATTTAGCTGCTGTTGTTTTATGGAGTGATTTGAGTGGAATGGGCTTGTGTGATTTGGGCTTCCCCTACATTTTCAACTCACAAACATCAAAGTCAAAACACATTAGGCCATGGATCGTTAGGTCTTTCCCTGGGACGCTTATAAAGGAATATTTCTGTCGTCTACACCTATACATAGCCGATGGTAATGGCTTTATCATCAGGATTTTTGGTATAACTGCTAGTGAGTAAAATGGTGAGATTATTTTTTTTTTTATGTGTCACCACACCCCAACCACTGTCCTAGATCACCAAAATAAAAACCAACCACAAAACATGGTGTCAGAGTGTTATACATGCTTAATGGTTAATATTTCTGTGACCCCAAAAAAAAGCACATTTATATATAGGTTCTTAAAAACAAGACATATTTAGCAAGGTGTTGTATGTAGATTTGATTTATAGAAGTGATGTTTATAAACTTTATAGACTTTTTTGGGCTGCTTTTCCTATATAGGCCTAAGTGTTAGTGCATGCAGCATTGACAGACCACCACTGATAGTGTGAGGTTTTGGCCCCGTTGGATCCCACATAAACAGCTCTAATATCCGAGCATTATTTTGACATTTCAGTAATTAGGAATTGTCTAGGCTATGTTTTAACTTTTAAAATCTTTCCTCTGCATCTCTCTCACTCTCTCTCTCTCTCTGACTCTGATTTAGTTTGATGGGGAGAAAATAAGGGAAAATGTGAAGCCACTCCGATGACTCCTCACGCCACTTAACTGCACTTCATTTATTCTCATGCAAGTAAACAACTTAAAAACCGCCGCACGCACGCAGAGGCGCGCGCACACGAAAATAAATTGTGTTATTATTAAAATAAAAACATCGATTGATTGGATGCATTTCAAAATGCGCTTCAACGAAAACGTACATGGCTTGTTCAATATTTATTTTATTGTCAATTTCCTGTGTGAATAAATGAAATAAAATCATTATTGTATCATGTTTTTTGGGGCCATTTTAATATTTCTTAATCAACACTGTCAGTAATATATAAAATAATTTCTGCACCAGTCATATCGCAAAATCTATCAGAATTTTTTTTACTATCCTAATCAATAAACTCTGCCAGTAGACCCATGTTTGATCATCTGCTAATGCGTTTACAGCAAAAGAGATTAAAAAATAAAATTAAAAATAAAGCAATACATTCTCTAAATGTTGTAATTAGAGACGGACATTTTGACTCCAATCCAGCATGTGGCTTCGGTGCGCGGTAATTCAACGAATAAATGTCAGTGATTTTATAATCATTTAATTTCTCAACAATAATAAAGATGATTGTGATTCAGGCCAAAAACTCAAACACAGATGCGAAAAGAAAAATTCACCGGTGCTTCTTTCAACGAGCTAAACACCTCACAAACGGAGTTCGTTTATCTGATTTGGTTTAAATTAATTCAGATTCCTGACTATCTCAGAGCACAGATAAAAGTTCCCTTTCCTCTGCACATGTGAAATGTCAGGCTGTCTGACAGCGATTGAAAAGGCAAATGCGCCAACTAGTGTCAGAAAGCATGCATGGCTGAGGGTGTGCAGGGTGTGCCGTCATTTGATGTATAACCATCAACATTTCAGGGTTCTAATGAATTCAGCCTCTGGCACATACGCGCGCACACACACACACACACACACACACACATACACACACTCTCTCTCTCTCTTTCTCTCTCTCTCTCTCTCTCTACACACATACACACACACACACACACACACAAAACACACACTCTCTCTCTCTCCACACACACACACACACACACACACACACACACACACACACACACACACACACACACACACACACACACACACAAACACACACCTTCTGATGTGGAAGAAACACATTTGCCTGTTTGCGTTAATTCTGTCATTAATTCAGCCAATTAAAATGATACAGATCTGTCTGCACTCATAATTTCACTTTATGAAGATGTTATTTACCTGGAGAGGAGGTGCGAAGCTGCCAGATATAATAGCTTTTCATGAATAAATGAAAGTAAAACCACAGGCCTTTGCAGTCTAAATCCTTCTTTATATAAATTATAAACAACTCAACCATTGACAGGGTTGAAAGGTGCAGATATTTCAGTTTATATATTATTTCATTAATTAAACCGGCTCCGTGTAAGACTGAACATTCCTAACAACACAGAGGCTGCTTTGCACTGAACCAGAATCAATTATTTAACATGTTTAAATTCCCATTGCATTCAATGTCTTACACATTTAGACAGTTTCTTCATCTAATGCCAACGGTGCTTATGGTTACTGGCTATAATTTAAAATGTCCAAATGATTCATTTTCCATGCAGCTCTGTGAAAACCATGCGTCTCTTATTTTAACTCATGCTGTCACTTATTTAACGTCTGTCTATAGCCTATGCTGTATAAAAACACAAGCAGGGAGAAAAGCAAGGATATGTATCAATAATTCAGCTCGTGTGTGACAACAGCACAGGGCTGAAGAAGGAGCAGCGGAGAGTTTGATTGGTCTGATGAAAGCCCAACCCAGCGGATTCATTGGTGGAAATCATTTCCACACTCCCAACCACTAAACACTAAAATGACTCGGGTAAAATAATATCGCGGCACTCTGCACTCCGCTCAGCCTTACGGCTCCTTCTTGCGCCCTATCCTATAACCCTGCTGCGCTAAAGGATAACTGTAAAGGAAATTCAGCTGGAGCGACGGAACAGTTCCTCTTGTACCAGAATAACGTTGTCTTTTGTGGCGGGGAAGATCCAACGAGGATAAAGTTGCAAGAACTTTTACGCAAGAAAAGGACACTGGCGTACTACAGCAGTTTGGCTGTAGATATTCGGGTTTGAGACATTTAGATTTACGCTTCTTTTTTTTTTGGCCGCCAGCGGAGTCTGTTGAGATCTGACGAGGCGTCAGTTTGGCTGTTTAGTCGAGACCGTTCTTTTACAATCTTAAACCGAGAAACCCAGTCAGCTGGATTGTCTAACTTTCTGCATCGCGGCTGGATTACCTGATTGCTGCCGACAGATTTGCACTGATCGGCAATCGTTTATTTAGAAGATTCATTGACTCGTTTGAGATTTCAAAGTGAGAGCTCAAGTCGTTTGTGGTGTTGATACAGCGTCTAGCCTACACGCGGCTCAAAGTGTCCATCAAGTTATACAGGTTCAGCACTGTGAGAGACTTCGGAGACTTAGTTTGTACCTACGTGTTTTGCTGAAGTTAGTCAACAAAAAAAACAGAGTCACCCTGATGCTCCTCAGGCTGACACATCCTGTGCAGGTGATCTAGCACCAACCAGTGATCAGAGTTGACTGTTTCTGTTAAGGTAGCGAGGCTCTCTTCACTCAGACTTTAGTGCGCTCTCGCCTCCATCCTTTGCGCTCCCACAGTGGACTCCCGAAACCATCAGCGTCTGGAGGAAAACAAATAATAAAAAAAAACAAAAAAAACCACTGTCCTGCTCTTGTGATACAACCCAGTCAGGCGGCACTGACCCAAGCTGTTGTAATGCATATTCCCGTAGAGCCGCCCACCACCAGACGGTTCACGCCGCCCTCCACGTCCTTCCCCTGCAGTAAGCTTGGAGACGGCAACGGGGCCATGGCCACCCCGGGGCCCCTCAGGTCGAGAGCGGACTCTCGGAACGTGGTGGACGTCCTGGCGGACCACGCTGGCGAGCTGGTCAGGACCGACAGCCCCAACTTCCTCTGTTCCGTCCTCCCGTCTCACTGGAGGTGCAACAAGACGCTTCCCGTGGCTTTCAAGGCAAGACACATGGCTTCTAATTTTACTTTATTTGATTTTGATTTTAATGACGCACACTGTGGTTTTCTAACTGTATGAAGTTGCATGAGAAAAGACTTCTTTCTTTTTTTTAAACTGATTGAAAACCAACCAGATACATTTTATGTGGCGGTTACTTAAATGCACTTATTTAAGTAAGGGCTCTGAAAGTTGTGGTTTTTGGTTTATGCATTTTGTATTTGTGTAGGGTATTACATTATTAAAACAGCTCTGCTTTAATTGGCTTTAAACGGCTCCATCCAGAATAATAACATCCGGAGTAGGGCCAGAAAATATTACAGATGAGAGGTCTGAAATTACAAGACGTCTGAGCAAATAGATCTGACTTCCATTATTTTATTATTTTATTGTTCTGTATTATATATGATTGTGAAGCCTCATAGGTAAATATGTGTGGCTTGTGTCAATATAAAGCCTTACATTGTCTAAATCGTGAATTTGGATCAGATCCGCGAACACAATGAAAATAAATTAGAGGAATGAAACGCATGTTATACAGATTTAGAATATAATCTATATTTAAATGTCATTAATCTACATTGGAGGGTGTCTACTTCATGAAATCTCCCAGCTTTATTATTTCTGTGATGTTTTATTGCTGACATGATGGTGACATTGTAAAGATATTCCTGCTTAATATTATGGGAGTCGAATGCGGTTTTACGCGCGCATTGTGTACATTTGGTTTGGTGACCCAGAGTGACCGCCGGCTTTCTACTGTGCAGGTCGTGGCTCTCGGTGATGTCCCCGACGGGACTCTGGTCACTGTGATGGCCGGCAACGACGAGAATTACTCGGCCGAGCTGAGGAACGCCTCTGCCGTGATGAAGAACCAGGTGGCCCGCTTTAACGACCTGCGCTTCGTGGGCAGGAGCGGACGAGGTGAGCTGAAATTCTCTCTCTCTCTCTCACACACACACACACACACACACACACACACACACACACACACACACACACACACACACACACACACACACACACACACACACACACACACACACACACAGGCGCACACATACAGTAAGAGAATGGCTGCAACAGCAACATTTGGAAACGCGCTTATAATGATATGATGGATCATATTTCTGGGTCCAAGTGGAAAACAACTGACAGCATGTTATTATGTTTTACTAAATGTGAAAAATTATTAAACATCTAGGTCACCAGATATGTTGCACAGCCGCACACATAGGAAACGCTTAGCCTACTCCTTAAAATATAGCTTAAAAAAAAAACATTATTCTGATCTCTGTTGTCTATTACAAAGATCTGGAATCATTTAGGTATGACTGCATCCACTCTGCCAACTGACGTCCATGGGTGTCATCCGAAACATCTGGCTTGCGTCATGTGAACAGTTGCGATGTGACTTTAATTTTCTTAATCCAGGGGAATATAAATAATTTTCTGAGGGATGGATGTAAAACCACTTGCAATTCACGTCCTGTGGCGATTTGTCAAACAATCCTGGCCACCAAAAAAAGCTTATCGTCTTGTACACACAAGACTATAATCATGATAACATGGCTCTTTTGTTTAATTGCTATAATAAACAAATCATCATCAACAGTTCTGTTTGCAGGATGATATGTTGTTGCATAGGACTGTGATGGGCAACATTTTTGTGCTTTATTAATGGAGGCGACCTCTCAATTTTCAGGCATGAATAATTAAATGTCCTGAAATTAAATTTTTTTTAAAAAGAAGTATTTTAAAAGCCTGATTTTTCACAAAAATCTTAAACTAAGGAATTTCTCTCACTCCCACCGGAGCCTCTTCTGACCCTTTGTATTTCCATTGCATGTTAAAATAGCTGTGATATGATGAATGGGAAATGGGTCCCGTCTTCAAATTAAAAAAGTAACCTAGGCCTCCCTTTCATTTCTGTAGTCAATTACCCCACCCGAGGATTCTTCTTTTTCTTCTTTCCTCCCACGTCTCTTTTTAAGAAGAGCTGCCCTGCTCAGAGCCGGGGACGAGCACCGTCCGGACCCGCTTTATAATACAGCCTTCCTCCCTCTGCACGGACTTTGATGCAGATGGGAGCAAGATCCTGCCTTGTTGAACAATAAACTATCGCTGTAAACTCTTTCGGAAAATCTGGAACACATTCTCTCGATAATCTAAATCATACCCGCAGTCAGGCCATCAAAAGAGGTGGTCTCCCCTCCCCTTAATTTAAAGGCTGCAGCGGGACAAAAGCCGGTGAAGATTTGAAATTGAACAAGCGAGGTATTGTTGCAAACAAGAGGGGAAAACAGATCATCGGTAAGGGCCGTTTATAAAGTGAAATGCCAAGTCTTCCATAAATCTTATGGACATGTTGCTTTGCTGCAGGAAAGAGCTTCACTCTGACCATCACCGTGTTCACCGGACCGCCACAAGTGGCAACCTACCACCGCGCCATCAAAGTCACCGTGGATGGACCCCGAGAACCGCGCAGTAAGTACGCGCGCGCGCGCGCGCACGCACACACACAGAGACGCTATTTTTATTGTCGCTTTGCGATTGTGGTGTGATGTGAATGTTGCAGAGCCACCCAGGCAGAAGCAGCTATTCCTGGTTCTGAAAGTGGGGGGTATCTATCTCTACATGCTAAATGAACTGCATGGGTCATATGCAAATGATATATGAACATCTAACAATGTGAGCATGTCTGATAGTGTGTTTGTGTGTGTATTAGTGTGTGTGCTATGCATTCATCACATTGAGGTGGTAGAGCATCTGTTCACACGATCACATGTGACAAAATTTGGTTTCCACTAGATATATTTTGGGGTTAAAACTTGGTTTCGGGGTTAAGATTAGAATTAAAACTAGGTTAAGATTGGGGTTAGGCTTGTAGCGGTTATGGTAAGCCTCCAGAGAATAAATGCAGGGTGGTACATTGTCCTCCGAAGTATAGTAGTGCAAGGTTTGTGTGTGTGTGTGTGTGTGTGTGTGCAGCAGGGGCACAGGGACGGGCCCAGTCAGAGGAAACTGTAAAGCATATTAAGGCATAACCCAAGACCACTAAGAGGGGCTGAGTGAGTCTCCAAGCCGCAGGTGGCTCAGCTCAGTCGACGCCCCCCCCTCCTCCTCCTCCTCCTCCTCCTCCTCCTCCTCCTCCCTACCTTCCCTAATGCTGGTCAGAGGGGTCGTACCTGACCGACAACATAAGTGACTCGTGTATTTAACACAGGGCAGACTCCGGCCACTGTTAGGCCTGGCAGGGAGGCCCAGCGTGCTAAAGCTGTTAGCGCCACCGCTCAGCCGCAGCTACATTCTCATGTGGTTTAATGCTGCTGGTGTGAGGGATGGTGGAGAGTAGTGTTACTCACATGAGTCAGGGCCTATGTGCATAGATTTCTTTTTGTGTGAGCCCAAGTTGGGGTAGACGAGATGGGTAGGGATTTCATTATCTACCTATGGAGGGATTGTGTTTGTAATGGTTCTAGAGTGCAGGGTTTTAAAGGTCTCTGAACGGGTGGATAGCTGGGGCTTGTGCTCATGTCGGTGGAGGGGGATATTTGGGACAGGGTGGATTTAGCCTAGTCAAAACAGTCCACAGCAGGGGAAGAGAGAGTGGTAGCAAGTGCCACATGGGGGGGAGGGGGGTTATGGCTGGCAGAGAGGGAGCCGAGGGGCACAGAGAGAGGGGCATCAACCTCCCCACCTTCCCCTGCCAGACTGGATGCTATTTGCAGAGGCATTAAAGAGAACAGTGACTGCAAAGGAGGGAGATAATTATAAACACTGTGCGCTTGTGGTTGTGTGTGTGTTTGTGTGTGTATTTGTGTGTGTGTGTGTGTGTGGGGTGAATGGTTTCAATTTAATTGTCTTTTGTTAAAAGAAAAAAAAGTTGTGTGTGTCTGCATCTCATTTGCATCTAAAAATTTTTTTTTTTTTTTTTTTATTTGGGGGTGTTGTTTTTTTTTTTGTTTTTTTAATAATTTTTAATATAGTTTTTTTTTAAAAAAAAAAAAAAAAAAAAATTTTTTTTTTTTTTTTTTTTTTTAAAAAAAAAAAAAGGTTTAGGGAAGGGGGAAAAGGGGGGGTTTTTTTTTTTTTTGGGTTGGTTGTTAAAGTGACACTGTTTAATATAGGGCAGGAGGAATTTAGGGCTCCAATAAATGCTGTTACATGGTGCTGAGAGGGAATTCATAGACAGAAAATAAACTTCTGCAAAGGCTGATTTAAAAAAAAGCATTGCAAATATGAACCTCCTTTAGCTTAACCTCCAGGAACCAGAGATCATTTGATAAGTGCAAATGTTAAGATCGCTAGCTTATCACGGTTAATAGAATAGGCTTTTTTTTTTAAACGCGGCACATTTATATTGTTCATTATATTGTTGTGAATGAGCTGTCAGATCTGAGGTTTACATGAGTTTTCAGTCCAATTCCGTGGCATTGAAGGACTCGTAGACCTTAAATAGAAATCTCTTGCAGGATGAGATAAAGGACCTCTCATATTTAAGCAAGAAGCACATTCTAAGAGTATAATATCAGTCCTGTCCCAGCACAGTCAAGAGCGCAGGAACACACACTACCATTCAGACATTATTAGTGCCAAAAAAATAATCACATTCTTCTCTAACCAAAAGGCACCACATTATATCGGCGGCACAACGTTTAGAGCCAAAGCAGAGAGGCGCTTTTGCCAGCACATAAAACTAATAACATTTTTTCATTACAAATCTCATCCTCAGAGACAGTTATACATTCCAACACTGCTTTGATCCCAGTTTTGCCACACAATGTTGCCTGTGCAACTCAGCTTTATCATTCATAAAGCGCAGACAGCCTGAAGCCAGACTTGGCCACGCTGTGCTCACCTGTCCGCAGGCTGGCAGGTCGTGCCTTACAGCCTGTTTGTGTAGGGCCTGCATTTGCATGGCTGCCAGCTGAGCCAAGGCAGAAGTTGGCACAGAGGGAGGAGGTTTTTATTAATATTTACTGATTCAGTCAGGAGAACCTGATGGACAAGACTGCAGCGGTTCACCCGCGGCAATGTAACAAAGGCCACCATCCTTTCTGAAAACACTTTGAAAACACTATCTTGGCCATAGGATAGTATGTGCACACTAATGTGTCTTCACACACACACCCACACACACGCAAATTGAAATAAACATACACAGTAAGCGTTCTGTTCCTGAACAGAAAGTAGGCTAAATGTTCAGCTAAGTATTTTTGTCTCCCTTGCTGCTAATTTCCTCATCACACATCCGGCATTCGTCATACCCCCCTCCACCCCCACCCCCTTATGTATCTGTCATACTATATGATCAAACTTCTGCTGAGGCCAAACTAAAGCTCAACTGTTGCAACTCAAAAAACTCCCTCCACTTCTGTCTGTGCAGCAGCTTTAACAATACACCACATCCAATGACAAGAGAGAGCATGCTGCACTCAAAAGAGCGAAAAAGGAAAGCAGATGACAGATGAAGTGTCGAGACCCTCCCTGTTTGTCGCTGTTATCAGATGCCTCTTCATCACCACTCACACACTTGGTGCAGGGTTATTCTCACCAATTATTCCCACAACTATATTTTTGGTGCTCATCTCACTCCCTCACTTACATATGACATCAGGTCCTACCTATTTACTCAAAAGGAGGGGGGGGGGGTATTTCTGTATCTCTCCAAATGAATCAGTTCCCGGTAAGAAAAGATGAACTCACCACAGGTCAGGCTGGGCCAGAGAGAGATAAAAAAAAAAAAAAAAAGGGTCGACAAAAATTTTAAGCCTGTGAAATGATGTTCAGAAATAATTTTCAGAGTGTGTGGGGGCCGTCATCTTTTTAGAGCCTGAAAAAAAAAAATCATTAGCACAGAAGTATTTGAACAGTGTGAAAAAGGTCAAGTTTGTGAATGTGTAGAAAAAGATTTGTACAGATAGAGATAAACAGATATAATTTACAGATGTTTTTCATCTTAAGACATAGAAAAAAACCCCGGAGTAAATACAATTGGTGCATGAATGATTTTGAGAGAAGAAAAAAGTCATTTTTGTGAATATGTGGGGACTGACCTCAAAGCTGCTATCTGTGTGTGAAAATCAACACTCAAAGCTCAAGTCTGTGTGTGTGATGCTAAAGTTACAAGAAACAATTTTACAGATGCATCTGTCAGGGCAATCAGAAAGTCCTTTTTTTTTAACTCAGTTAGAATTAAGGCAAACTGTCCAGGCAAATCAGCAAATGACTCAGGTGGTCGGTTTTTAATTATTATTTTTTCTTTTTTATTAGACCCATTTTGTTCCCACCCAGAGGTCTGAGGGTTGAGCATGTTAAAGAAACAGAAAGGAGAGACAGTTGTTTGCTGAATGTTGAGGATGTGGAAGCATGTTGTAGTGAGGTCAAAGTGGCAATTTGTCTGATGAGACTTAGACCCTCAACGGCAACACAGAATTATACAGTGCCAGGTAATGCACTGTATAATTCTGTGTTTTCAGATAGAGTTGAACACCTTCCCAACCATAGGCCCACGTATCCACCAAAATCAAGTGCTGTCGTGTTTTGTTGCCTCTATTTACTCGGCTGGGTGTGTTCACACAGCTCCAGGAGGAGAATGGCGGGCGTTAGGGAGGGAGTCGGGGCGGCGGGGGTGCATGTTGGAGTTGGCGGGTTGATTCTATTTGCATTTGGCACACAGACTGTACAAAGTATGCAAATAGACAAACAATGACATTTGCTGTGTTATTTTTCCTGTGATATTGCAGTCTCTCTGTAAAGTAAACAAAAGGTAGCATGCGTGTTGTTGCGTATATATTTGCGTGTGCTCAGTTCATACACCTGCCAGGTGCGTCCATCTCTTAAAGTCCCCCCCCCCCAGGGCCACGCCCATGCACCACAAATCACATGAAAGGCTCACCCTCGGTGCGAATTGCTCTCTCAAAGGCAACTTTGATGTTTGCAAAGGGAGATGGGTGTCTTTAAAAGAAAAGGCCTACAGGTGTATCAGTGCCAGGGGAGGGGAACAACAGTGGCATGTCTGGTGCTGGGTGCTTTCCTGACTGCTGATGGCCTGCCACAACTCCCAAACGTAACATATAACCTGGAGACATTTAAGTGGCCTAAGCATGAACACAATCACACACACACACACACACACACACAAATATAGCAGCTTATCTCAACAACCAAACTCATGACCACCTAATTTATGATTTGGCGGAGAACATAGTCTTCCCCAATACCACTGACAGACAGATGGGAACAGATAAAGATGAGATTTTATGTCTTCTTCAGAGAAATGACACTCCGTGGCGTCTGCATTGACTGGAGGCTGTCGACCGCGGCGTTCCCCCTCCCTGGGGTCACTCCAGACGCGTCATACTTAGCCTTAGTGATTAGAAGCAGAGCAAATATTGGCCAACTGATAACTCCATTGGAATGCTGCAGTGCATATTGAATAGGTTTGGACTGATTTCAGAGAGGAACTTCATTCTGAGGTCTGAGGCTTGTGATGGGGAGGGATGAGGGCAGTTTCCTCCAGTAGTCATGCAAGATGTCTACGTATTAGAGAAAACCAACCACACTCCATTGTTAAATATTATGGGAGAAATCTTTATGTATTTTAATGTTAGATATGAATGAATACAGGACTGTTGCTGTGAGAGTCATTAAAGCATCACTGGACAGACATGAAAGCAACTGTAATTTGTGTTGGGGGAGGGTAAATAAAGGACTGAGATGGAAGCTCTTTGACCACTGTTGCCACCTTAACCACATCTAGAAGCTTTGAGGCCAACTCCCTTTGAGGGCCACACACACACACACACACACACACACACACACACACACACACACACACACACACACACACACACACACACACACACACACACACACACAGCTGTTGATAATCCTACTTAGGCTTTTGTACTTAGGCTTTCCTGTGAAAGCAGAGCTAATTAGTCTAAATACCTCAACTAAACTGAGGTATAAACAAAGAAAATATAGCCATTAGTTTATTACTGGCACTTTTCTTCTCTTCTTCCCTTGCTGCATCCGTTTGCTCTGCGGCATGTTGCTGCAGCGTTAACACACAAGTTTTTGCCAAAAGGAAAGAAGAAGAGCATTGTCTAACATTCTGAAACAATGCAATGTAACCTCCTCAGGCCAGTTGATGACTGTCGGAGACACACACGCACAAAGCCTCGCGGCGAAATGCCCTTTCTTTTTTCCACTCAGACAAAAATTTCCACCATGTATTTGCTGACGCCAGATAGAACAGCAGGGCGTACTAGGAACTACCGAATTATTTACAGAGGCCCCAGACAGCAGTTCTAATTCATTCTGATGATGCAAGTCGAAGACATTTTCTCAGAGTCACTAACAAGCTGGGCCAACGTCACTTCTCCGCTCTCTGTCTCTTCACCCTCTTCCCCCTAAACTCACTAGCCAAGCATTTTTCCTGTTTACCTACCTATGAAGAACCCACTCTGTGTATGCTCACTCTTCCTTATTTACACTGACCCATACAGGAGGGAGCCATTACGACCTTTCAGCCGTAATTCAATAAAAGTTCCGTTCTGCATTTAGAAAAATAAATGGCCCATGAGTGGAGGAATATTTTCTCCCCCGCTGCATTATGACAATAAACCGTTTTCTGTGTTGGGGCAGTGGGGATGTACGGGGGTGGGGTAGGGGGCGGTTTGTGGGAGGAAGGCACCTGCCGGTTACTGGAAAATACGCTGTGTACCACCACCCTGCGGTTTGGGATATTTATTTCTTCAGGCCTTAATGGTTAGGAACAGTGAGCAAATAATAGGTGTAGCGAGATCTTTCTTTTGCTTCCAGGAGCAGAGAAGGTTGTAATCATCCGGGTAAACACAGAGGGAAGCCTTGGAAACATCACAGAAAAGAAGAGGTCAATCTTTTGTAACCTCAACACGGCTGCAGCAGTCCACTTACAAGATAACCTCAGAGAAAGTACTGAAAGTCAAGTGTGTGCGTGCCTACACAGTGGAAAATTCACACATTTGACATTTTACACATTTACTTTGACCCACCTGGAATATCAACTCTCATTGTGTGGAACTGTGTGCATATTTAGGGGCAAATGCATGCTTGTTGCACATTATTGTGTGTGAACTAGTATGCACAAAGGTGTGAACACGAAGCCGTTTGACACATCTGCTGGCGTTGCATTGATGTATGTGACAACGGCAGCTTGCTTTCCTTTCCCACAGTCTTGCAAGGCCCCCACCTTTCCCCCAGCACCTCGCTGCTTCGAACAACCTGACTACCACGTACTCACAAACATGTACTCACAAACATGTACAAACACACACACACACACACACACACACACACACACACAACAACAACAACCCCATTCACCATTAGAGCTAAAATAACACACTCAAAGCAGCTTATTGCTTTAATATGATTTGTCACCGGAGCCAAATAGGCCTTCTGTGCTAGACAAGGCCAGAGCGGCAGCAGCAGCAGCACTGGGAAATCTACGAAATCTGCAGGCATGCTGCCAAAACGGCCTGAAAAACAGCCACTCTCCTATCAACCCCAACACGCCTCAACCCCGGAGTAGAAGACAGTTAGACACACACACATACATGGAATGAAGGGACAAAAGAGGGATGATTGCTCTCAATGTGCT
The DNA here is from genome assembly GCF_010015445.1 of Perca fluviatilis. Lineage (NCBI taxonomy): Eukaryota > Metazoa > Chordata > Actinopteri > Perciformes > Percidae > Perca > Perca fluviatilis. The sequence continues at coordinate 24,636,433 of NC_053131.1, read as the reverse complement.
ATGGGCCTTGTTGTATTGTCAGAGAATCCGGGTGCATTGGACCTTATTTTGACACCCCTTCATTCTCTTTGCCTGCCTCAACCTGCCTCGCTGTAGGGCTGTCCTTGTGTGGCACTGCTTCTGTTCAACCCACACACACATACACACACACACACACACACACACACACACACACACACACACACACACACACACACACACACACACACACACACACAGCGAGCTTTATCCCCTTATCAGAAAAGGAAGGCTGCGCTCTTTGCTCAAACAGTCTCATGTAGCAACTTCCGCTGTGAGCAGCTTGTTTTCAGACTTGCGAGGGGAATTTTCACACTGCTGATGTCCCCAGAGAGAGACAGATGCATCTGCCTAAGGGACCAGACGATCACCCAGCTGTGGTCAGAGAGGGTGAACTTCTGATAAAAGCATGCCAAAAGCTTTGCTGACCTCCCATTTATGGCACAGACTTAAACTCACACCCAGTGTATGTCCCAGGAAATAAACAGTCTATGCATTTAATCCATGGTAATGATATAGTCGTAAAACTTAGTGCATTCATACTGAAAGTGTTACAAGTATGTTATGTAAATGAGCGTATAGTAGTGTAATGTGTGTGTGTGGCTAGCATCGACTCATTTAGGCCCAGACGAGACAGCCACAATCACCAGCCAAGGGTAAAACCCACATCCTTCAGGGTCAGCCTCAAAACAAGAACTTTGATTCGTCCCACTGTAAATACCCAACTGTGTGATTGGTGGCCTTGGGAAACACAGTGCCAAACACCCTTCTGCAGAGATGCTTTTTGAGCTGCCACTAATAGAACGAAAAGGGAAGTATAAGACAGAGTGGCGGAAAGAAGCAGGGTGGGAACGAAAACGTTGGGGGTTCAGGTCTGCTAGCGAGGAGGAAGAGGAAGACAGGTGTAGTCTTTGCTCAACAGATGTTGAAACGTCCCCAGTGTCTGTTGAGGGCAAACGGAAGTTTGCTCGCAGGCAAGTAGGCCTCGCTGCAACATATGTTCAACTGTCGCCCCACATCGCACTGTTGGGATTCAGAAGTTAGATAAGGACGCTGCTCTTGTGTTCACATCTTTTCAACACTTAACTTTCAGCACGTAAAGCATGGGCATATCTAAGAGGGAAGCTAGATGCATTTAAAGTTACTATTGATTTGACTCATCACCAACAACAGAAAAGGTCATTCAAATGTGATAACCTACAGAAAGCTGCTATCACAGTCTATCGTAGTAGCCTTAATATTGGACTCACACATGCTTCTCACACTGCCCAGGCATTCTTGTATGTAATCCTATAGCATACTTACATAGACCTTACAGTCCAGACATAGTTTTCAGTGTTAAGTGAGATATACTCCAAATCAATTCTAGTCTGTTATCAGGGGCCTATCAAGTCCATTTATATGTTGAATACAAATATTTACACTTCAAATATATTCAGTGCAGACCTGGGCCGGGGCCAAGGCACGTATTGCCCTTTGCCGTCCAGATAGAGTTTCACTTTGCCCCTGAAAAAGCGCCCAGCCCTTTACTAAAAAGAGCTTGTGTTTAATGTGTCTCCCTTTGGACGGGAACATATGTTTCTTTCTTTCAATGGAGACAAGAGACAGACAGAGAGAAAGAGAGGAGAAGCAGAGAAAAAGTGGGGGATGAAGGAAGGAAACAGGTCGTATTGGGTGATCATTCAGCTGTGGCGTCGGTGTTTAAGGCCTGGCTGTCACCTTACTGAGCAAACACTGTCTCTGTGTTGAGCTGATATGGGCTTTGTGGAGGGAAGGCTGGGCAAAACTCGGTGGAGTTTGCTGTTCATGTGATCTGGTCTTAGAGCACCGGTTGCAATCTCATGAAAAATAGCTTTGCACTATTCACATCACTTACACTTGAATCTATCTGCATGTGTTTCAAAGCACAAGGGCAAAGGAGCAAAGCAACATTTCAAGTTGTTCTGCAGTAAAGATGAAACCATCAGGAAATAAAAAGACACACATACACACACACACACACAACACACACACATACAAAACAAAGCGGGTTCTGAGAACGGCACACCCATTTCTTAAAAACACAGCCATCGCCTTTCAGTGCATCGTTAATACCAGAAATTTTATATCAAGCATTTTATTTGTTCTTCATAGACTTCCATAATGCTTTCAGATGATGCGGCCGCTACTCTGAGAGGAGGCTAGTAAATCTACAACCTTTAGCATCCATTTCAGCTCTGGGTGCTTATTGAGCACTGCTGTTTAGGCCTCGTGTGTGCATTGGCCCCCATCTCCCAGCTCTATCTTGTGGTTATGATATCATAGAGAGAAAAACAAGGGCATTCTCTCCTAAGTGCACCCTGACACATTAAATATTCATCCGACCACAGAAACCCCTCTGAAATGGGGCTGGTGTGGAGCGCTGGCACCCCTCTGGCCCCCGGACCTGCAGTCAAATGTTGGCGGTCGGAGCAGACACACTGTGGCTACAGGCAGGGTCAACTGGCCAAAGAGAGCGCATTAACACAAGGTTTAACTGCAATATACAGGTTGAGTGTCTTTGGTGATATCTTGCAGAGACTGTAATGATTTAGATAGAGGGGGGGAAAAAAACTTTTCTACAGTGAATAACGCCGTTTTCTTTAATTAAGAGTCAATGTGCAGGGGAATAATACAGAGGGAAAAAGTTTATATGATGACTGCCACGTGATTCATTTCTTAAAATCACTTTCAGTATCGGTTTATGTTAATGAAAAACAACCCATTAACTCAAAGATGCCGTATGCGCGAAATCCAGAATTTTCTTTTTTTTAGATTAAACAATCCTTTTTATTACGAAAAATGAAAATAATAACGATGAAATAGTTCCCTTTTCATTCATTGTTAAGCATAGCAAGCCTCTTAACTTCATGGAATGTACATAGAGTAGAAGGAACTATGGAATGTTATCACAATCCCTATGGCAGTCACAAAGGTTTAAAAGACAAAAGTGCCTTAAAAAATGCACATAGATGCAAATTAAAATGGAAAGAAAAGTTTAATTCTTTAGTAGCTACAGTTAAAAATCTAAACGTGTCTTAAAGATGAGAGGAAGTATGTGTGAGTGTGCCGCCCTCCTGTATATTTATAGTATCCAAGAGACAAAGACAAAGAAGAGAAAAAAAAGAGGAGGGAAAAAGAAAGCCACCTCCTTGTTGATTATTAGTGTTAACACTTTTAAGACCTTTTTAAGACCATTATGAATGAAATTTAAGACCTTTATCACAACATCAACTAAGCCCTAAATTCAGTTTTTCGCTAACAGTATCGCTAAACTTGCACTTCCCCATACCTGAAGAATAAAATCTGTTTTATGTCTATGGTACAATCCGATAACACGAAAGCTGATTGGCTGCAATATAAGTTACATGTTGGGCTCATTTGTAGTCATACTACAGTGAAATTATATTTTGACTAACAAAAGAAAGAACTACAACACCACAGAATAAAAAAACAAAAACAAAAATGCATAATAAGGTAGCGTTACGTGAACGTAGGAAAATTAAGACCTGTTTAAAATTATTTAAGACCTAACACAATTCTTCAGCAAATTTAAGACTTTTTAAGACCTAAAATTTAGATTTTTAAATTTTAGACTTTTTAAGACCCTGCAGAAACCCTGTAATGAAGCCTCTACTCCCCCCAAAAATCACCCTCTCACAGCCAACTAAACCCCCCCACTGGAAGCTGTGTCGTCAAACGCAGTGTGTCCCTGGCAACTGGAACTGGGCCACGGGATCCAAAGTTAGGCTTGAGTGTGTGTACGTGTGTTTGTGGGCAGCTGAATGATCACTTTCATCCCTAAAGAGCCAGCCAATTCATCTTGGACCACCACTGGCCGCAGAAAAACTGACCAATTATATTTTTTTCCCCCTGCAGTCTGACTTTTTTTCCCCAACCAGACAGCGGTGGGATGTATCATTTCCCTGACCTCAGCCGTTTGAGGTGGTGTAAATCTCTTAATAACTACACAAGGACACATATAGGGGCTATATTTGGAGGGCTGCTTCCCCTGGCCGCCCCTGCTCTGGCCTGGAACAGACAGTAGCCACAGTGTCTATGTGGGCGATGGAGCCTGGACCTGGCACTGTGTGTGTGTGTGTGTGTGTGTGTGTGTGTGAAAAGAGAGAGTGAGAGAAAAAGAGTGAGAACGCAAGCCTTCATTCCTTCCATCACAGTTTAAAGAGAAGGCAGACTGGCCACATAAGAGTGTGAATAAAAAAGATATTACAGAGTGTGTGCGTGTGTCCACCCATGTTCCTGAGTAACGGCACGGAGCCGGTGGGCCAGTGGATGGAATCACACACTCCGTCCTTTCCTTTGGCATCCAACATCCAAATGCTAGGGAAAAAAAACAGCTGCGGAGCAGCAACAGAATGGCTGTCTCTGGTCTGACAGATTAGTCATGACTGAGTCTTTCTCACACACTGACTCATAAAGTGCAACAGATCCGTTGATCAGTGGGTGTGAATAAAAAAAAAAGTACCATTCTGTGCTGCCCTTTGACTTCAGACAGAAAGGATTCTGTATCAGTGGCTGCCTGCGTTTAGACATTGTGTCTGTGCATCAATGCGCAAAGCCTTTGTGTATCTGTATACATGTGTGTTGTAGCTGTCGACGCTAGATATTTCTATATAGTTCGTAAAGAGAGGATGGAGGGGAGGTGGTGGGCACAAACAAATGGACAGAGCGGTAAACGAGAGGAAACTTTACCCATGGGTCAGCCTCTGAGGGAAGATATATTGCCCATGGGTCAGTGGAGAGAAAGGACGGGCAAAATCCATATTGGTCCGTCTGCCTTGCCCCCTTTATATAGTGATAAAATATTCAAATCCAGCCATTACTTCACATTAGGCTACTCTGTAGAGATGCCAGGGAGAAAACCACAGAATGTATACATGCTGGTTCAAACACAGTTTTGGTGCATTGATAGTTACATTAAAATCTCTTCCTCCCATTAGAGGCATAGCCCTCATCCGGACTCACGTCTGACATTTAAGGTGTGTTCACATGTAGAGCATGTGCATGTGTGTGTGTGTGTGTGTGTGTGTGTGTGTGTGTGTGTGTGTGTGTGGTGTGTGTGTGAACATGTGTATTTATACATGTCTGCGTACGCGTGTGTCTACATAAAAGGCATGTTCAGAGTTTTTTTTTTTTTTACCATCTCCCTGAACGGGACATCAAAGTGATAAGGGCGTTAAGTGTGTTGGTTAGATCTCTCCGGGCATAGACAAAAAGCAGATATGCTTCACTTTTTCAGAGTTAATTCTCACATCCTGCACACACAACACCACACCCACACACACACACACACACCACACACACACCTACAAAAACTCTCTTTCTGTCTCTTTCTTTATCAGTTAAGTTTAACACTGATGACTATATGGTCTGGTAGCCTTGTCTGGGTGTTTCCTTCTGACTAAGTGCTGTGTCAGTCAGTCAGACCTGACTTTGTGTTTCTGTGTGTGTTTCTGTGTGTGTGTGTGTGTGTGTGTGTGTGTGTGTGTGTGTGTGTGTGTGTGTGTGTGTGTGTGTGTGTGTGTGTGTGAGTGAGAGAGAGAGAGGGGGTGGTAATGGGGGGGGGAGACCGATCTACTCACTTTCTTATATACACTTGTTTTTTCTAAAGCAGGATGGCAAGATAAAGATCTCTTAGCTTCAGCAGTTCATAGAAGTGCATAATGTCACAATTCATAGTTTATTATTTCTTAAACTTTAGGTTCAGGGAAAACAGCATTCCTCAAGCAATTATTATCAACCACTTACGCTATCGTTATCTGCAGATGACGCGGCAGCAGGTGCAGCTTGGGTAACACTTAGTGTCTAGCCAATGTATGTCAAGGTCTGCTAACATTCTAATAATATTTTTGTATTTGCAAGCTGAAAACACAGTGTCTGACAGTGACAGTGTCCCCCCCCCCATTTATATAATTGCATGTGAGTGTTTGTGAATTACAATGGAGGATATTGATGGTCTTCACAGTACAAGTCAATTTTACACTGATTACAGTTTAGACAGGCAAAGAGAATTTTTTTTTTTTTTTTGCCAGGACATGTCAAACTGCCCGGCTTCATTAAGACATTTGGGAGGAGGAAAGGTTTTCCAACAGGACTCTTGTTATTGTTTTTGCTATTTTTGTACAACTCTGGAAATATAACGTGCCATTTTCCTGGTTGTGTAGGTGTTAAATTGGCAAGTCCTTGATTTCTCTCTTACCCGTCCTCCTCTAATGTCGCTGTTTCAGGGCACAGAGTGAAGATAGAAGACACCCAGAAGATGCAGTTCTCGGACAGGCTGTCAGAGATCGAGCGCTACCAGCGGTCTATGCGGATAGGCCCAGTGAACAATAATCCCCGCCCCATCCACCAAACCCACCTAAGCACCACACAAGGTGAGGACCACTGATACATACAACCACAACCTACCAACATCCCCATAACACACTAAAGTCAGCTCACATTAATCACCATTACTTAGAAGTAAATAACTCCTTCAATAAAACAAACATATGTTTGTTTTATTTGGCCGGAGGGTAAGTAATCATCAAATCTGTTACACATCAAAACAGTACATGCAGTCCACCAAGCATAAAACTGAGCCAAGGGTCCTTCATGTGCGTGTTCTCCACGGGGGGGCTTTGGAGTTCTGTTCCACTGATCTGGGAGCTGTTAAATGTGTTGGCCGTCCGAGGGGAAGCTCATGTCAGTTCTGTCCCCGGATGCCCTGCGTTGGTGGGTCCGGGCCCCACAGTGTGCAGGTTTGAGTCTGTGGCCAGGTGGCATGGCGGGTGCTGCCAACCGAGCTTGGCCTGGGTGCCAAAGCTGGCCTCCGCACACCGCAGACTACAGCCTCAGGAATGTAACAGCCGCCCGCTACCTTGGCAATCACGTCACTCTCAGGATGGTCGAATGTGCGGGGGTGGGGGGCTGAGACTCAGACTGAGGTGGTGCGATGGAGGGGAGGAGGTTGTTTCATGCATGTGTGTGTGTGTTTGTGTGCTGTGGACAGCAGCTGCGTGGTTGGAGTGAGGATGAGTGTTCACTCATATGTCAGAACCTCTTAACAGGATGCCATGTCTGGAATCACACACACACACACACACACACACACACACACACACACACACACACACACACACACACACACACACACACACACACAGTCCTCCTCTCCCACCCACTCTCTAGTTCTCATGCTAGCTAATGAATCTCATTACCTTTGTATCTGCATGTTGCTTGTGTGGGAGCTCTGGGCCGTGTGTGGGTGGAACTCTATCAGTGTGTATCACAGCCGTACACCGGTGTTTGGCCTTGTGCTTAGCTTAGCCAGCGCTGAGTCACCAGTGTGGGCCTATCTAACAGCTGACTGCGGAGAACACTAGGGTCTTTTGCCCTACTCCCCCTTGTCCTTACTTACTGTTGATACTGATTTTGTTCCCTCGCACGGCCTGTACTGAGGAGAAAACATGTCAGCCATTTTAGAAACACCACCGACCGGTTACGCTGAAAACAAACACTGTTGAGCTTTAACACAATACAGCCACTGTGATGATAATTTTCGGATGGGTTAGAGTTTGGCGTGAGCTCTGTAGGCTGTCTGCCAATAAAAAGCCCCCTGCAGCTAAGCTTATACTGGGAGCTTTAAGTTTCTGAGGGCTGCCTTGAATATGGGGGGGTGGAGCACTCCGGTCGGCAGGGAGAGGTGTGCAGACTTGGTCCAGACAGAAGACGAAGAGGAGCTCTTTGCTCTGCTCTCATCTGCCTCGCACAGGATTAGGGCAGGAATTAGAGCGTCATAGGCTTGCCAGGCTTCAAAGTGCTGTTGCAACACACACATGTACAGTACATACACCGTGAGCAGACACAACACATTAACATCAGTTGGAGAGACGGTAAAGGCCTTGAGCTTCGCGTTACAGCTGCCAGTGACTGGAGGCCGTCTATAAGAACTGTGTGAGTGAGACAGACGAGGGGAAGGGCTGTAAAAACCACACACCTTAATCTGTGGTATTACCATCATGACGGCATACTGCAGGGCAAGAGTGGTAAAATAATTAAATAACAGAGGGAAGGGCCCTTCTCCCTCCCACCTCGTCTATCTGTTGGAGCGTCTGAGCAGCAGACTGGAAACGTATGTCTCGGCACACATCACACAGAGCGCTCCCGTTATGTGTAGGAATCATGCACAGACAACAACACCACGGTATTACAAGCAAAGCTCAAACAAAAATAGACTTGTTGCAATAAATCCCATTCAGAGAGACAGGAAGGTGTTTACATATCAACAGCACACACGTCTCTGCTTTTGGCAGCACTGCCAGACACCGTTGTATTTTGCAGATACTTTAAATCCAGGGGCCTGTTTGTTTGAGAATTGCCGGGTGATAGATCGCCCGTCAACACGTTATAATTACATGGATTCCCGCCTCGCCGTTACAAAAGATGTTTTCCATTATCCGGGGCTGGAACCTTGCGTTTTTCCCCTTGAAGACAGCTACATAAAAAAAAATACAGTGTCATCTCCTTCTAAAGCCTCCTTGCTTCATATTGTTGTCTGAGCAATGAAATACTGTCTCAGTTTTCTTGTCAACAGGAGGTGTCTCCAGACATCTGCTCAATGCAACTCTGGATTCTTAAATCACACACAGACGATTGCACCATAGCCACATTGAAAATACAAAATACAAAGCACACACACACACACACACACACACACACACACACACACACACACACACACACACACACACACACACACACACACACACACACTTTGCTAGTGTTGCAAGTTTCTTCGCTAGTGCCCCAGACAGACAGGGTAATTAAGAGCTCATTACAGTGCATGCAGTGACAGGATTCCTGCACGCTGGCAGACGCTGCATTCGCTGCTTGTTTTCGTTCTTCTGTTGCCACAGGTAAGCCTGCTAGACATGTGGAATGATTCTCAGCAAGGGCGGAGGGAGTGTGTGTGGTTGAAAATGCGTGGTTCAGCTAGTGCATTCAAGCAAATCTGACACTTAGACAATCAAGTACTAAATTGTTAATCTGGTTTGCAAAACCTCAAGTGAGGTACATGTGTATACTATGTGTCTGTGGGTGGCAGTTTTTTTTTTTCTAACTCTGATACAGAATGTAGTTAATCCTTTAACATGTCAATGTGACACTGCATTTATAATATATACACAGTTCTTTCCACTCTTAAGAAAAGCAAACTGATGACAGAAAATTAGATTTTCCTCAAAGTAGAAAACAGATTCCAGTTTTACCTTGTTCCATTTAAAATGCAGACAAAACTCAACAAGCCCCTGGCACAACCTCTAACAGACAGCCGAGACGAAAGCGGCTCTTTTAACTTAAATGTGTTTTAACAGTGAGAGAGGGGGAAAAAAAGAAATACAGCAGCAATTTAATCATCCAAAAAAAAGTCCTGGCACTTTTGAGGTGGTATCATTTAACATGTTATTTGTTCCAACACCTGTGTGTTCCTCTCTGAAGATGAATATCTGATACTAGCATAACGTTCCGCCATCAAGTCAAGTGCTCGCTTTGATGAGGGGCCCAAAAGTGTGTGTGTGTGTGTGTGTGTGTGTGTGTGTGTGTGTGTGTGTGTGTGTGGGTGTGTGTGTGTGTGTGTGTGTGTGTGTGTGTGTGTGTGTGTGTGTGTGTGTGTGTGTGTGTGTGTGTGTGTGTGTCTGTTTGTCTGATGTGTGACCCATGTGGTGATGTTATTAAAAAGGTCAGTAGAATCCTGCAGAAATAACATATACAGATTTCATTTTTGGAATGTACTCTTTGGCATTTATCCTGCAAGTTCTAGTTACTTTCTATTAATGACACTTCCACAAATGTTGGTACCTCTGGCTTCCTCCTCCACAACTGGCACACATCTGCTGCAGCTGTGCTTTGGCCCTCTTGTTCAGTATGTTCAGACTGTGGCCTCTGGAACTGGACTTCACTTGAGAAAGTCCTGTTTGATGGAGGACCAGCCCGATGCAGCCGTGCCCCTCCTGCCTCGTCCACAGTGACCACACTGTTTACACCACATAAACAAGCTGGTTGGCCCCCCCAGGTTCGAGGCGGCACTCTGCTACTGCCGCGGCCCGAGAGGCTCTCACTAATTCACACATCCAGAAAGACATGATCAGCCAATTACAAGCGAGAGCGAGACAGGAAATTAGCGCCGTCAGGTAGCTGTGGTGTGGACTTTAGAGTATAGCCGTCACACTAGTTGGGTTTCATGCTGATTTCTGCCAAACCCAAGCAGGAAGCTGGCCCTCTGAGGCCAATACAACCAAAATGAGCAGGAATCAGGACCAGTCCTTTAGACACTCTGTTTTACTTCTGCGCTCCACTATTTACATAATATGTCAATGGCCGCCACGGAGTTTATTTGTTATGGTGCCTGAAAGCTTCACTTGTGGTTACTCTCTTTTTGTGACCCTGAGATGAATAATTCAAACTGAAAATGTTTTTGTTCTTCAACAAAAAAAAAAGAATCTTTTGAAGCCGCCTCCTTGGTGAAAAAAAAAGAAAGAAAAAAGAGAAGTGAGAGCAAGTTGTTTTTTACCAGACTCAACTGTTTGTGTAAGTTATAATTTCACATCAGAGTCAGGCTGAGTTTTACATTTCAGCAATTACAGAAACTACATGTGCGCCATGAACAGTCTCTATTGAGTCTGGGGAGAGGGGAAGGGTGGGAGGACGACGAGCTCTCAAAGAGAGCGTAGGATTTTTCAGCCCATGTGTTTGTTTTTGCTCACGTTATAAGTGAGGGCTCAAAAGACATATCAAATGTCCCACATAGCTGAGCCAAGGCCGTGTTCCTCCCCTCTCTAACACGCTCTCTTTCTCTCTCCTTCCCTCGCTGGCGTCTTTCTTTCTCTCTTGCTTGCTCTCTCACATTCTCTCCCCGTTGCGACGCCTAAGGCCTAAGCGAAACAGGAAGCCAGCAACAAGGGTCGGCATTCACTGTGTCTCAATGACACGCTTCATTACGGCAGGCGCATTACATGTCTCAGAGGCGTTGCTGGATCCGGAGTCACGAGGATGGACGCCATTTTGGCTCAATCATCTTTTCAGCCAGTCCTTTCATCTACACATGCACTTCAAAAGCAGCACATGTGTTTATTTGTGTCCTGGGCAAAACTACACTGGCACCACCCCAAAGCTACTTATTAGTGACGCAGTGGCCTCTTCTTCCCACTCCAGCCCCTGCCCTCCCCACTGCTTAGCTCCGCCCAGGGGGTTGGTCCTCTTATTAACAGGGGTAATCTGTGCCTCTGGTATTGACGTTGTCTGCTGGCCAATCAAAATATTTGAAGGAAATGTTTATTTTCTTGAGCGAATCGCACCAGCTGCTTGCAAGCCTTTCTGAATAAGGCCATTTATGTGTAAGAATTTGCCATTGTGAGGTATAGTGCAGGACCTCTTGGTGACTGAGTGCTGATTTGGGCCTTTGCAAAGGAAGTGGAGGAGCTCCAGGGGAAGCACAGATCTTACACATGCTGAGCCCAGTGTGGCTATAGGTGAACAGCCCATAACCCCCCCACCCACCCACCCACCCCCTCTGCTGCTGGCATCCTTCTCCGTCCTAATTGCCACTACAGGAGGTTAGGAGTTTACTATATTTCGGTATCTCAACAGCGGAGGGCAGAGTCATAGTGATACCACATGGCTGACTGCTGCTGTCATTTTAAGCAGAGCACCATGAGAATTTTTTTTTATGCATGTTTCTGTCTTACATTTTTAACAATATGCTGTTCAGAGGCTTGTAGACTACACCTCTGCACAACCAATGTGCTGAGACTGCCCATGTCCACAGAGCTCCGTGCTAGTTGTCTTGTAACAACGGCCCCGTCTCAGACCTAGAGCAAACAGCCCCCGCTTGTGTCAGCCCTTGTGCGGTGTGGCCGTTGAGTGTGAAGCAGGGTCCCACGCGTTGGGCCAGTAGGTCCTCGATCCTTTCCCGTGCATCCTGACAGCTTGTCTGGACAGGCTAGCGAGTGTCCTGCACTTCACAGGTCTCCGCTGTCCCTCCAGTGTCTCGCCTGAAAGACCCAAAAATATCTCCCATGCACCCATCAAGCATGTTTTTCCAAGACTGGTCTCACTCTAGTGAGAAAACCACCCCTCCTCTTCCCAAACTTCCCTGCTCAGTCAGCAGAGGCGAACCTGTGACAGGAAGACACGTCTCCAAACCGCCAGATGTCAAGACAGTTTTAACAAGTCTGTCATGAAGAGGTTTTCTGGATCATGCTTTAGATTTCTATGGCGCAGCCAGTGACTTCCTCACCCTGTACACAAATACAACCTACACATGTATCTGTGCTCCACAAAATACTCAATTTTAGCATCCCTGCACAAACAGAATTCCTTCACTGACTTATTTCTGATAAGCAGATCCTAGTTCTCACCTATTGTTCTTATTGTGTCTTACACCAGCCCTGTGGCAGGAGCAGATGGACACCCCCACTCTGAAGACATGCAAGGTGGAGGAGGACCTGAGACCATGGCCAGGTGAGACATTGCAATGCCCTGCTTCCTAACTGTTTTTACTATGCCATAGATGTCTGTATAACTATGCTTTTGGCTACTCTTTCTTTTAACTTTTCCTCACATAAAGCTCGGCTTTTCCAGTTTGACCTCAAAAAAGTGTGTACATGTGCATATCTGTGCTTTTTGGTGTTAATGAGAAAATTGTTGTGAAGGGTATTTGTTAGTTGCTAAGACATAATCATCATGTGCGCCGCAATCAACAAGCAGAATGAGGGGTGAGGTCACTAGTAGTCAATGGCCTTAATTACGAAGTGTGGGCAAATAGGCGCAAAAAATATAGAGGAGATAATGGACTGCCAAAGTGTTCACACCTTTCAAATAGTACATATTTAAACATTTCAGAACAAACTGAAGACTTCCAAACTAATTTACTTTAATTAGACATTGCGACAGCCTTTTCAAATTAAAATACTGAAGAGGAAAAGCGGGCACAACAGGGTGTGCCAGTCGTTGTGACAATTTTGGAGTCTGTTTCGTTTTGCCCGTAGGGCCAGCACTACACCCAGAACATTCCTAGAACGCCACCAACCTGCCTGCCTTCTTCTTCCTCTCCCTCCCACTTTCTTTTATTTGTTTCTTGAGTATTTGGGTCTTTGCTGCTGTCTAACAGACCCCTCAGTCTCCTATCTATCCCCTACCCAGAAACTGCCACACCACACCAGACATGCTGAATCATCAACTCACACTGTGCTGAGGACACATTCAGACACACTAAAGAAAAGAATAAAAAGTCTTTAAGATTTGACTCCGTGATCTTGCTGTCTTTTCTACAGTTTAGTAGAAAGAAGACAACGCCTGAAGCGGAGTATTGAGACCGGGAAATTACATATTTACATGTGTTACTGCTTGTACGTGGCATTTTCTAGCCAGAGATTCAGTGCACGATGGTGTAAAAAATGTGATCGACAGCGATGGTTAGTAAAAGCAAATGTTTGAGGCACTAGAGCCTAAACTTGAAATGCCAGGACATCCAGACAGTAAAGAGTATGTAAGAAAGTATAAATGATGATGCTACTTGTATTCAAAAATATTTCATCCTTACAATAACCGTATACATAGTCGAGGGTCAGCAAAACACACATCACATCAGTGGCTTGCAGGGACGTATCATATCTCTCACAGAAAAGGATTTACTTAACAAACAAAAAATGTAATCATGTCACCTTGTTTGTTGATGCATTAGGAAAATCTCTTTTTTTTTTGCAATCACAAACTTCCTTTACCCTTGCTTGTATTGCATGTCACAAGTTGGCAACATGCAAAGTCCTCTGTGCTCACATGATAAAGTGCCTAACATGAATGAGGCTTTGGGGCTGTTGACCATGGTGCCACAGTACAGAGGTGATTATCATTTGCATTCAACATGATGCTCCGGCCCCAAAGCCTTGGTGCCTAAAAAAACACCTGGAGATCATTTGTGTTCATTTGTGTCTCCTATTCTTTGGCCTGCTCGGCAGCTCTGCCCTGGCATCATGTTGCGTTGTCATCATCACCTTGTTATCAACAATGATTGCTCATCCTCATGGCATCCACTTTTTCAAACCACCCAAACTAGTCAAAATCAAAATCAAAAAGCTCTCTACCTCTGAAAGGAGCTGCAGTGTTTATTTCCCGGATCATATGAGGAAATCAATCAAAGTGCACAGCGCAGTGGGTGTAGCTGGACCAGTCTGGGGTTTTCTCTCTCTCTCTCTCTCTCTCTCATTTCCTCCCCTCCACTTATTTGCCTGAGACACCATTCCCTGGGCGCTGGCCGTCACAGTTTGCATCAAGCCTGAGTAAACATTTCACAGGTGAGCACCTGTATTTGCATCTCCCCATCGCCAGCTCCGCCACATGCGGACACACGCATACACACACATATCTTCGCGCGCAATTACACACACAGACATGACCACCTCAAACTTGCGCCTTATGTTAACAACCAAAATCAGTTTCTCCCATACGCAAATGAGGCAAACCTCCGCTCATATCTGGGTTACACGCTTGACTGTGGACTAGTGGACTTCTTGAGCTAAGCAGAAAGGAGGAGCACGACTCCACTCTTGGTGTTGCAGAGTTAAATAAGTGCGTGGCGCTATGCTGGAGAGCTAAAGGAGGAAAGAGAGCACTGGAACACTATGTTCTCTATAAAAAACCCTGATTCCCAGCTTCGTAGACTGGGAACATCACAGACAGCAGACTGTGCCAGCTAGCCCTCTGGGGTCCATCCCCTCTCCTGTCCCTGCAATTTAGTCAACACGTTTCAGATGAGCCTAATGGAGATCATGTGTGGTTTTGGGCCGCAGAGGTTACAGGCAACTTCTACCAGGCTCAGTTAGGAAGACCCTCTCTGCCAAAGATACACCGCTGTTACCACAGCCACAACATCGAAGCCTGTACTTACTGGCTGGGTGGGGGAGGGTGGGGATGCAGTAGGTATGCAACATGGTTAAGAAAGAGAAAAAGCATACTGCACAACTTTGCTTCTCAATTACAAAACAGTTTGTTCAGCCCTCCCCCCTAGAGGGAGCTACTGTGCTGTAGAGAGTTTAAGGTGGTAGCAGGCTCGTCCTGGCTCAGAGCCAAGTGCCTGATACTGCACAAGCCCATTAAGGTGTTGTGATAAGTGTCCAGACTAGTTTCCCTTGACAGAACACAGGAGTCAATCCCCACCGCAGTTTAGCTAACACGTTTCCACCGACTCCAATTAAATGGAGATCATGTGCGGGGTGGGCCGCAGCAGCAAGAGCCATCAAGTCCCCCATGCCACACATCCCCTCCCCAGCTTCACCCTGAAGCCTAAATTTAGCTCAGAGAGGAGAGAGATAAAGGGAGAGAGAGAGAGAGAGAGAGAGAGAGAGAGAGAGAGAGAGAGAGAGAGAGAGAGAGAGAGATTTTGGGAGTCCGGTAGGAATTAGTGGGCCGACTCCACTTCACCCGAATCAACAGCAGCTGAAGGCTCGGATTTTCCTCGCGTGAAATCAGATATGGAGCTCGACTCCGATGCCTGGTAGACTCTGGAAAAAGAAACAGCCCCCCCACCGCCACCAAACTCCCTCATCCCAAAAATAAGAGGAAATTCAACTGCAGAAGTGTGTTGTTGAAAAAAAAAAAGTATAGAAGGGGCCATGGAAATAGCAAAGGAACAGATTTTTTTTTAAGCTGAAAATGGACCCAGTTCTCCAGACATAGGGAAAAGACATTTCAACAAGACTGTGGCACGCAACTTTGGCATTCTCCCCCCTCAGGGCTATGGCGTGCAAGCTCTTGCTATTTCACGAATACAAGCTCTCTTTTCTCTGCCATCCAATCCACATTTTACACTTGCAGTCATGTGGGCACATTGGACCCATGAAAGCCACATTCGGACAAACAAATAACCACGGAGGTGTGTGGGTGTGTGTGTGTGTGTGTGTGTGTGTGTGTGTGTGTGTGTGTGTGTGTGTGTGTGTGTGTGTGTGTACACAAGCAGGTGTGGAAGGAGCATGTGTATGTTGAAATCAGGTATGAGGAACTCTGCCTCGTCATAGTCGCGTACAACCAGGTTAAGGGCGTTTACGGTGTAAAGTATTTCGGCCTTACCTTACTTTCCTCAAAATTATACTAGTGTCATGAGCACAAGGACACAACATGCCTAACTTGTCAGGCAAGACTTAATTCACACCTGAGAAATCGGCAGGAGGTTTACTAAACATTGCATAAAACTGATACAACACCTTCTACAGTAACTTCCTGTACATACTACAGCAGAACTACCAGGGTCCAAAACCAAATACTACAGTTAGATGGCAGCAGGCAGCGTTCAGAAGTCCTACCCGACTGCAGAACTGTGAATGGGTTCATATCCGAAGCTCAGGATGTAAGATCAGCCAATAATACTCCTGAGTTAGACGGGGCAATATGGTGTTTGAGTCAAGGAACTAAAAGATGGTGACAGTAGTGGCCCCTAATCTCAGAGAAGCAAACTGCCAAGTCAAACCCTCAAGCAAAATTGCTTTCCCCCTTTTGTCAGCTGAGTAAATTATAAAGTGTGCAGTGACATTGAAGTCCTAACGGCTAGGTTCACAGTGCTCTGTTACCTGTTAGATTACACTTAGCAGTTAACTCTGACAGGTCCTAGACTGTGATACATTTTAGCTTAGAGGATATTCACATGGAAAGCATTCTCTTTTTTCTCTTCCTTTCCTCTTTCCTTTACTTTTTCCTTTTCTGTCTCTCTGTCTGACTCCGATTGTGACCGTCTGCCTCTAACTATGATTTATGAGTAGCACAACAGCGCAACAAGCCGTCGGTGTTTATACAAAGCACCCCTCAGCACTGACAATGCCTCTTTTCATTGCTCTGAGAAAGACAGAATACAGTATGTTGCTCTCCTTTTGAAGGAGTGGTAGGAGGGCGGTGGCGAGGGGGCCTTTTCATAAATTCAGTCTTGCACATGGTGCTGTGGGAAGATGTGCTGTCAGTGCTTGATGATATTAAGCAAAAAAAAAATTCTCAGTTCATTACTTCCATGGACAGACATACAGTATCGTAAGAAATCTGAGCTCAGAATTGGGTGGTTTGGAGAGAGTTCTGGAGATGGGGGTCATTTTTTATAATAATAGAAAACGAGAAAATCTCTGAGCCCCTTGTTTTATAAATCACAACAGCAGTTTTCATTCGTGCCGAATGTTTGTTGACTCTTTCCATCTTTTTTCTTTTCTGCCAACAGGGACCCCAGATCTCTTCAACCAGAGGACCACCTTCCCGTCTCTGTCGCCGCTGACTGACCCTCGCTTCTCAGACCCCCGCATGCACTACCCTGGGGCCTTCCCCTACTCCACCAACACCTCCAGCACAGGCATCAGCGGCCTCAGCATGTCAGCCTCTTCTAGATACCACACCTACCTGCCACCACCTTACTCAAACAACCAAAGCCAGAACTTCCAGTCCAACTCCTACCTGTATTATGGCACAGGCTCTGGATCCTACCAGTTCTCCATGGTGGCGCCGGGGAACACCGGGGGTGAGCGCTCCCCCACCCGCCTGCTGTCCTGCTCGGGGGCCACGGGCACCGGAGGGACCAACAGCCTGATGAACCCGGGTCTGAACAACCAGAGCGAGGGCGTGGAGGCCGACGGCAGCCACAGCAACTCCCCCACTGCCATGAGCGCCTCAGGCCGTTTGGATGAGTCCGTCTGGAGGCCTTACTGACTGACAGACAGCTAGACAATCAGAAGCTGCAGGAGAAGTGAGGGAGGAAAAGTAAAAGAGGATGATGAACAAAAAAAGATGAACACTGAAAGCAAAAAAAAAAAAGAAGAAAAAAAGAGAAATGCTGCATGTTTGTCTTTAATTTCTCCAGCACTCGCTTTAAAGGCTTTCTCTGTTTTACCATCTCTCTCAAGACGTACGTGTATTTAGTAGTACATTTTGAGTAAACTCCTGCACTGTGCTAAATCATATACTCTTAAAAAGGACTATAAAAGCCATAGAAGTTGAGGTGTTCAGCTGAAGCTGTAAATAGACGTGAGGGTAAAACCAGGGAAGCCACAGTAATGTTTCAGGATCATTTGCCAGATACTCACGAAAAGACAAAAGAACAAAAGACAATGGAGGTATCAATCAGTACAGCTGATGAACTGAAAAAAAAAAACCAGAAAGACAATCATCAAACAGACTGTTCAGACTGATCCAACTCATTTGGTCGGTGAAGACCAGCAGTTGGACTGGCTGTTTGCTTCCCGAGTGACTTCGACATCCTTCCAGGCATGGCTGCACTGCTGTAGCAATCGGCCCTTTAAAGCTTTAAATTTCTGTAAAAGTTGAATATAGTGAAAATATTGTGTCAGTTATGAAAAAACCTTCAGTTGGATCCAGGGCTGTTACATATACTTATGCAGTACCTTATTGCCTAATTTATTATCCAAATGGACACAGCCTTTGGTGCTCCGGTATGCGTTGGATGTTTTCAACGCAATCGCTGCATCTTAAAAAGAAAAGCATTTTTTTTCTGTCAGAACTCACATGTTTAACAAATGAATTCTCTTCTGCTATGTCATCAGTGTATCGAGTTTCATCAGGACAATGGCTGATATTTTGAGGAATGTAAAAGACTAATGCAGAGGGGTGTTTATTGGTTTCTTTTTTTCTGCAGGAATATTTCAATCCTGTTGGCGCCTACTCTTTACATTTTCTTTACATTTCTTATCCAAGCCCTTTTATGGAAGAAAAAGACCCCTCCTATTCTAGTATTTTTTTACTGGATGATACGGTTTACTTTCAATATTTATTTGAGCCAAATTGTGAGGAAATGTACGCATATACACAAAATCTTTAAGCATTTCTCTCTTCCTTTCCTTTTTTTATATATATATATATACAGTATATATGCCTTATTTTGTT
Organism: Perca fluviatilis; assembly: GCF_010015445.1. Lineage (NCBI taxonomy): Eukaryota > Metazoa > Chordata > Actinopteri > Perciformes > Percidae > Perca > Perca fluviatilis. Next base: position 24,617,473 of record NC_053131.1, on the reverse strand, counting down.
GTTAAGTATAAATTTGGAATTTGTGTAATATATTGCTACTAAATTATAAAAAAAAACAAACCTTTAATGTAATTATTTTGTCTTCCAATGAAGCTTTGATGCACTAAAAACCTTTATTCCTTATGAACCACGCCCGACAGATTCTGTTAGTGAGATGGTGTATCTAGAGCCGTAATCCTCTAAACAATTTCCAAATTGCCTTCCTGCGCTAAATAAGTCATTCGCTTAATTTTTGCACTATGTTTGAAATTTCATTTCTCTTTTTTTTTTTGGTTATGTATTTACAAATATCTGAAACTAAATATTAATTATTCCTTCACATGTATTTGCTACACACACTTAGTGTCCTTTTAAACAAATAATTTGCCAAGTAATTAATGATGTCATGATTAGACACACACACACACACACACACACACACACACACACACACACACACATTCCTGCAACACAGGTGTGTGTGCACATTCCCCCTGTCCAGAGGGCTTTTCCCCAGCAGTTACACATGTGAGCCCTATATCCCTGGGGGAGGAAGAGTGTGAGGATAAAGGGATAGAAGGTGGGGTCAGAGTGGAGTGGTATCTTCTTACCAACACCAAGGGCAGTTATGCAAAAAAGTAAAAAACCTTCCCTTGTTGTGCACAGGTCCCTTTGTTCTGTATAATCAGTGAGTGCTTTGAAGCCTTTATGGCCCAGGTTCTGTCTTTTTTTGGTCTAATTTAATGATCATCGGTGCCAGGGGCTCATGGCTCTGCCAATAATTCATACGCCTGCACAGATCTGAGTAGGAGCGGTGTAAAGACATTTACAGCAGGTATCAGGTGTCTAATATCTACTAGAAAAAGAGGGAAGCATCCATGACTCTGGAAGGGATTTAGTTGCTACAAAAGTGAGATTTAATTTCAAAAGTGAATAGTGATCCAAAAAGGCTTGCATTTGCAGCTCAGGTAAAAATATGATATGCAAGGTGTTTTGTAGATCTCACATAAAGACCCTCTGCCTTGTTCCTCTTTTTTTTTTTTAAATCAGTAATAATGTCTCATTCCTATCTCCCTTTGATTTAGAGGATATTTCCCTGCTCTCTCCTCTGGAGCTTTAATACAGTATTATTGGCAAAAATCATGCAGCTAGAGAAACCACATGTGTACTTTTATTTGTGTGGTTCCTTAAACAAAAACCAAAGATCTTCACAATTGCCTGTAATACTGTTAGGATGATAGGAAAGGATGTCTTGATTGATCCCTGATATCATTTTTTATGCAAAACTAGGAAGCCAAAAATGTGAGTTCTATTTTATTGTATATTGGATTCAAATGAACAATGTTACTTTTTTTTTTACAAGCCCCTTTTTCTTTTCATATACCAAAATGTTAATTCATCTTTGCTCCTTTCATTTCTCTTTATGCTCAAAGCATGTACATCTGAAACTGATATGTTAATTTAAGAATCCCATCTATGTATGTTATAATATCGTTAATGCTTCCATATTGAGTGCTTGTAAAGTTTGCGGATAATGTAGTTTTTAATCATTTTAATTAAAAAAACATGTGTCTCACTTTTGTCTTGAAAGCTGCTGTTTATTTAATAAAACATGACTTGTTGAAAAAAAAAAAAAATCAATTATTAAAAAGGAACTCCAGGAGAGAGTTATGACAACATAATATTTCTTTCAGCTTAACAAAGCCACCACCTGCCCTCTTGAGAAAAATCACACCCATGCTAGATTTAGGATCAGTATTTATTTGGACACATTCTATACCATTATTTGCTTTATATATGGGGGTGTTGAGAGTGAAAAGGGCACAGGGTATAATTCACCTACAGAAACCCAGACACCATCACATCAGCTGACAAATGAGCAGAGAAAAAAAAAGATCCATAAACGTTCATGAGACCCAATTTCATGCCAGCACATTCTGATCCAACAAATTCTGTTCTTCTTACTTGAGCCTCAGACAGTAAATGCCATACAGGCCACTGTCTCAATCTCATAACCCTGGCAGTTCATTGGCAGCTCGTTCCCAATAACTCCCTTTTAATAATTATCCTCGTTCTATTCCATTAGTGACACTCTCGCTGGCAACTACCCACACTTCTCAGGGGTTTGAAAATGCCTCAGCTGTCAACACAGCGGTACCCAGAGCATAAATGAAGCGGAGCTCAGGAATCCAACACCGCCCTGGCAGCCTCCATGTTAGCGCACGTCGGCAAGTTGTCACTTGTTAAAAACAATACAGGAGAAGCTTGGAATGTCGGCCGTCTTTTTTACCAGCTATGTGGTTGTTAATTTGTGCGGCGCTGATGGCATCTGTTTGGCCCATTTGAAGCAGAGCCACAAGATTAAACACTTGAGATGCTACCTTGTCGGGTGGTCTGATTTCAAGTGTCTCATGTGGTTAACCTGAAATACAATACCCACAGTTCCTCCCTCTTAAACTAATGCCACCTGTTGATGTACTATGAAAGGGCTTTCACTTCTAAATGCTTTGTTTTTCCATCTTCAAATTAGTCCCCCTTTTATTTTTTCCAGTTTATACACTCCTGTAGTGTATCTATACACGTTCCTCTTTTATCCTTTCTTCTTATTCACTTCTATCCTTTCTTTCCTTCTGTATGGCTTCTGCTGTGTCTGTGTCAAGCCTTCTATGGGGGCGGTGTTGGCAGAACAGCAAAGCCTCAGGACGCACACACGCAGTCTTGATACACACTGTATTCAATTAACTCTGCACACTCAAAGCATTTCCAAACACACACACACACAAGAAACTCCCTCACGCACAATCCCCTGCTGACAGGTCTCACACCACCCTCCACCCAGACAGCCGGAGCTCCACTTCACAGTGCGAGTGTGTGACAGATCTGCAGCGTCTCAAAACATTCCCAACTATTTCCTCCAGGTCTCATCACAGAGTTGCTCTCTGCGTCGCTCCCTGCTGATCCCCCACCGCTCAGGAAGCACAAAGAGAAGATGATAAGCTTTCAATTAGACTGGGCTCAGGGGAATTTTCCAGCTGTCTTCACACACACACACACACACACACACACACACACACACACACACTGTGAGACTCGACTCTCTTGTCCACATGTGGAGAGCAGAGGAGCCCTCATCTGGCTCCGTCTTTGTCATGGACGTACATGAGCCGAGCTGCTTTTTTCATCTCTCTCTCTGTTCCCGCTACACTGTTCTTCTTCCGAAAATTGAAACACTGCAGGAAAGAGGGGAAACGTTTGCCTGGATGAGGCTGCTTGTCTGGATGTAATTGTAGTCAAAAGGCATGATGAATTGCTTTATAAGACGACATAGAAAATTGCTTTTAAGTGGATGAAATATAAAGAGAACTGGAGGCATGATTGTGAACGTCACAGGAAAGAACCCCTAAAACAATGAGAATCATTGAGGAAAAAATACTTTGGCAAGTCAATCATGTGTTCTGGTGAACAGCACGTCTTTTGATTTTGGCTTGTAACAAAATCGAGCCTTGTCCTTCACACGAGTTTATCTTCGATTAATCAGAAAGACGAGAAAGATTAAAGCGCTATTTATAAATTTAAATGAGAGAGACAGAGGAAGAGGTGCAGGAGAAAAGCAGAAAGAGAGAGCGGAGAGAGGGAGTGTTTTGGAAAGAGCACAGAATCGTTTAAACCCTCTCATTTCTCATGGACACAGTATCCCGTGTCGCTTCTGCGGTACCTGCATACGAAACCCATTAGGCTCTATTCTGCAGCCGCTGACCTCTCCTCCCCCAAACCCGTGAGAAGGAGCGGGCTAGAACCGGCTTGGTTTGGGTGCCTGGTACACGACCAGAAGTCTATTTTCTAACCCGACTGGTGGTGGGAACAGAGGCTGCCGTCCAAAATCAGGATTCCCACAGATTGACCAAGAAACACAGGGGCCAGGGGCTAAGAAACCACGAGAGCTGTGATGCAACAGTTCTCACACTGATGACTAGTGCTGCCTCGCTGACAGGGAGCGGGATATGGAGGGAGAGACGAAGAAAGAGAGAGAAAGAGGGTTCTCCTGGTTCAGAGGGATCCCAGTAAAGGTAGTTTCTCATCCATGTCTGGTCTACAGAGACCGCTCTGTGTTACGATACACCAGGCAGCTCCCAGTTCCCACAGTGGAGCACCTCTCCACGGGGCCAGGACTCTGTTCCCGCTCAGACCCAGAGGATCACTGAAAGCCTACGAGAGGCACATGCAGAAACAGTCTCACTATCGGGGCGCTCTAGAGTGATGCCACCATAACTTTAAGGTCACCATCGTGTGTGAGAAAGAGTAGTTGTGCGATTACTAAATGTTTAGATTCTCGTCTGAAAACTCCTAAGTAAGAACTACTGTAAATTTAGGGATGTTTTATCAGCAGCACCGCAAGACCACTCTAAAAAGTTTAAGATTAACAGAAAAAATGATCAAATAGATTAATCAATTGACAGAGAACTAATTGGCAACTATTTTGATAATTAATTACCTGTCCAAATCATTTTTCAAGCAAGCATTCTCCCGTTCTTTAGCTTCTCTGCTGTTAGGATTTAAATTTTTTGTCTAATAGGAAGTTATGGGAATATCTCCAAGTTTTGGACTGTTTGAAGATGTTACCTTGATTTGAAGAAATGTCGATGGGCATTTTTCACTATTTTCTGACATTTTTTAGACCAATCAATAAATCCAATAATCAACTAAATATTAAATGAATATTAGAATATATGAAATATGAAAACAATTGTTAGTTGAAGCCATAAATATTAAGTTAAAATGTTGTTTTCCTTGAAAACAGTGATCATTTCTGAAAGGAATGTACCTTTACCTGTTTCAAGAAATGTCTTGAAATCATAATATAATTTATTTTTCAAAAACATTCAATAAACTCATTTCTATTTTTGGAAAATATTGCAATTAAGATTTTCAGACTTAATAGCTTGCACAATTGCACATTTATTTTTTATTATTATTATTATTATTATTATGCAGCAGCGATTTTCACAAGTGCCCTAAATGACTTGCAGTCATACAAAGAGTGCTGATAAGTAGAGGAGGGCAACACTCTAAACAATCTTCTGCTGAACTCTCAAGGCTGAGTCAATTCTTCCCCACTCATCTCGTCATAGGAAACCATGTAAATGAGTCAAAACCAGAAGGCCTTTATACATGTATATGCAGAAAGCCAACAGACCACTGCATGGTGGACCTGTGGCCCAGACCATGGTTAGAGGGAATTCTGGCTAAGACCACAGCAGCAAACTTTCATTTAGATGCCCTAATGGCTTGGATTAAGATTCTTGTTGTTGCATAATGCACACAGCTTTCTGTGTCTAACCAATCTGGCCTTCATTTCATTAGTAAGTTAAGGGAAAAAAAAGAACATTTAATACAGTATGAGGGGATGTGAAGTGACATGCTTTGCACAGATTAATTTAGACATTGCATTTGCACTTTACCAGTGAACCAAAATGTTTTTACTTGGAGAGTAGGGCAGCTTCCCAGAAACAATGCTCGTTGTTTCCCATACAGAATCATGAGAATTGACACAATCTTTTTTTCTGTCCTTTTTTTCTCACAGATAAAAATCAGAATAATGATCTGTACATGCGAACACTGCTTCCTCTATAAAACAGGAAATTAACACACACACATACACACACACACACACACACACACACACACACACACACACACACACACACACACACACACACACACACACACTCTGCCAGGCTCTCCCCCATTACGGTGTGGTCCTGAGTGTGTGTGTGTGTGGGGGGGGGAGAGAAGGGGAAACAGAGATCCCTGTGGACAAGGTCTCCGTTCACTTCCTGCTCAAGCAGGGGAACATGCTAAATAGGCGGTTCACACACGCACTTTCTATCTTTCTATCTCCCTTACTTTTTTCATCCGTGTGTACGCAAGTAGTTAGTAAAATGAGGACGATTGCTCAAGTCTGTTTTAGGCCACATGGGAACATGAGTGGTCACTAAAAGCTTGCATCGTCCCTTGCTTTCTTTCTTTTCTTGTTCCCACTCTCTACTTTGAAAGCAGCAAAGTCAGACAAGCGTATGCCTACAGTTGTTTGTTGCATAAGTTCTACTGTATGTCTCGGTCCTTGTAAAAGTAAATGTCATTCTGGGACTGACTGCCATCTCGATGACTAAGATCCTTTCACCAGTAAGGGCTCATGTGGCTGTAAAGAAATCAGTGAAAACCACTGAGGCACCACCAGACCTACAGCCTCCTCTGACCCATAAACAGCGACAACATTTTCCCCCTAATCCTCTCAAGTGGCACTAAACACAAGAAAAAAAAAGTATCTGTCATCATCTTTCCAGTATCATCACTCTTTCGGTAACAGTCAGTTAGAGTTGTACTGCTGTTGCTATTTTGGCACTTTGATCGTTAACATTGCTATCAAGATAATCAAAGCCGAGTATGAATTAATCAAGCTACTGCTGACACCCAATAGAGTGTCATGTATTGTTATTGTTAGACAGATGAGGTGACTGAAAGCCATTGCTTTAGTGTTTCTGTCTGTCTGTCTGTCTTTCTGTCTGTCTGGCAGTATTACGCACCCCTGTGTCTGGCTGTGGCTGCCCCGCAGGCCTCTACTAACCAGTTCCCATGGTTCCATGGTTCTACTATAGCGACTGTGGAGTTCCTCAGGGGACACCTCCCACTCACTGGTTTGTTTTCATCCTTAATGGGAGCTCATCTTACACTCTTTATGGTGTGTGCATGTGAAGTAGTTTGTGAAGTAACAGTTTGTGTGTGTGTGTTTTGTTTTTTTTCCCTTTTCTGTGCATATATATGTGTGTGAGTTTACACATAACACAATGTTGTACCTGTGTTGATCTACAGACACCAGACACCTTGATTTCCTCTCCTTTTGTTTTTGCCCATAAGGCAGAGAGGATGATGAAGGAGGAAAAATATCTTTTGAGTGTCTCGAGACGCCTGTTAGGGAGCATTCATTTTTAGGAATAATTGCTTTTAAGTGCTGAATTATAACAGCCAAATGGCCCGTGGAACAAAGAGGGCTTGTTGGGGGATGAAAAATGAAGCATTTACATCCAGGGCCTAGTAATGAGGGGGTTTTCCTGAGAGATGACAGCGAGGAGGAGGATCAGAGACAGACCGAGAGAGAGGTAAAACAAAGAGAATACATCAAATCAGGGGGTGGCAAATACAACACTGATCAAGACAAGCTTTTTGGCCCCAGACTGTGACAAATTGTGGCCAAAAGGATGCACAATACATACAAATACTTGATTCTCTCCCAGTTTGAAGCCTACAGGTGTTTGTACTTTATGAGAGGCCCTATACAGCACCTCAGCAGGGTCTGCAGCAGCAGAGCGAGCCAAGGAGGATTTTGGGCTCTGGGACGTCTTGGTGTATTCAGCCACATTATGAAGTGCGGCCTTCTGGCAGGCCACTCGCAGCAGGGCATGGCAGACCTGAACATAAACACAGTCAGTCCTTAAAAACCATCCATCAAAACAGGTCCACCAGGGAAGCAAAACCATCAATCTCACTCAGTGAGACGGACACAGAAACAGATTATTGAGGACACCGAAAGGAATCGTACAGTTTTTTGGTTGACGCTGATATTTTGTTTTTAGATGAAGAACATATTTATTACTTATACACAACAAAATATTTCTACTTCTGTTTTCAGAGAAGTGCCATTCTACTCTGCTTCACAGTCACACTGTATTTTGCCAAAGAGCGGCCCTGCAGTTTTCTTTTCGTGGTTTTTGGAAATGCCTCCACTTTTCCGGCCCTGCTCCAATTTTCTTTAAATACAACCGTAATTGGTTTGATTTCCTTCCTCCGGCATGGCGGTGAAGGGGGGGGGGCAGTGGTGGGAGCTAATGAGGGGCAGGCGAAGGGGACCCACCCCACAGCGGGCGATCTGCACGCTTGGGTGGCAATACAGTTTGGACTTCAGTGCCAGTACTACTATTCCTCCGTTTAAAGGCTGTTTATGGGCAGATCCTGGAAGCCAATCAGTGGAAACTGACATAAATCTGCACAGAAAAGCACACCAGGACACTCAACCACACAATATTCAGAAATCGAGCTTCTAATACCTGAATGTCTGAATTATGGCATACACATGTCATAACCCTCTCCCCCCCCACCACCACTAAACCAGAACTTTTCTCCTTTTGTCTCACACACATCTATCACACCCCTGCCAACAAATCTTGCGACATTATCACAAAGGCATTCCAGCCTCCAAATCAAAACCAGTCTCCTACAAAAAGTCTTTGTGATTTCTCTCACGGGCAGGCAGACACAGAGGAGTGTGAGTGTGCCGCTCATCAGGCAGGCTTGAGTAATCAAAAAGGAAATAAGACGTAGCGTCTGGGAGAGGCCAAGCAGGCCCCTACTGATCTGCAGCCAGCTCATTGTTCTGGCCTTCTATTGTTTCCTGCTTGGTTGGCAGACCAGAGAGCAGCCAGCCATAAGAAGCCAGTCTAGATCTGTCCTTGTCTCTAAGATATTCCTCAGGTGGCACTGATGGTGAAGGGGTAATCTTGGAAAATACCTGCCAACAAATGGACTGCTATAAGCATAGAATATACATGACACGGTGGTGAGGAAGCTTAGCGGGTGCCAAAGCATAATAACATTGTCTATTATTGCATAAAGTCAAATTGGATCTAGCTAACTACCAAGCAACTGAGATTGAAAACTAGAGATTTGTGGGGGAAAACTGTACTAAGCATTGAAAAGTCTCAGTCTGGTGTAGAGGAGGTGTTGATTTTTACTGTAGCCAGCGGCAACCCAGAGCGGACCTGTTATGGTGAGCCCAGGGCCAAACACAGCTTGTTAATATAGGATGGGGAGACAGTAGAGGAGTTTGTCTTCTTTATGATGGCTGGAAAAAAAACAGACACACTTCCAACCAAAGCAAGATTCTTGGGTGTATGTGGGCAGCAGAAACGTACCCAGGAGGCTTCCGTAGCGCTGATGCAGAGAGAACACAGGGACTCTTCCAAAAATGGCACAAGTGAACGCACGCACATACACACACAACGTGATGCCTTCCCGGCAAGCGACAGTCATCTCGGTGGAAAAATATGGTAACCGATGCATTAAAGCCCAGGATTTTGAGGGATTGCAGGGACACAGTGGCATTAAAGACAGACAGACCGGGGGGAAACACACCACACAATATCCAGAAAGCAGAAGAGTTTGTTGGGCAAAATGGGTCACCGCAAAAGCATTCACACACAGACTAGTGAAAAAGAATCAAAACTAATGTGATCCGCGCTCAGAAGGAAGTGTATATGTGCATGTATTTCAACGTATTTGGGCGTATGTGTCAACCCATACACATATTAGATATAATGCCAGTGTGTGCACCATCAAAGACAGAAGGACCCAATAATTACAGGGATTTGAAACAGTGTAGGCCACAGCAACTTTCTCTGCAAAAGAGAAGGACCATGCTCCTAACAAACAACTTTTATAAAAACAAGATGGCTTTAGGAGCAGAACAGAAAACAGCTTAACAACAAAAAAAACTCCCCAAAACCCAACAGACTCTGCCTTTCATGCTGGTCGAGGCCTGCGGTTCCGTTGCCATATAACACCAAACACACTGCACTTCTAACCCCGTTCCTATTGAGCCCCTTTCCCAGTATTGAGCCATAGGTCTCTCCTCGTTAAGTGAACCGTGCAAATGTTCAGAACTCCTGGCACTTCTTCACATGTCAGTGTGAGACGGGACTTTTACTGCACACAAGTCCAGGGACGCTGCAAGTTTACGGGGTGAGTGAGCCACAGCTTTCACTGCTCAATCGAAACAAATTCCCAAAAGACCAAAAGCTAATCCGGCTCAGGGCTAACCAAAAACAGCGTAGCCAAAGAAACTCTCAAAATCCCAGCAGTAAACCAGCCTTTTGGCCTTGTGATCTCGACTTGTGCGTTCCTGATGAGCTGACAGGCTGGAGAGGTAACACTGACTGTCTTATTAATGCTTAAAGCATTCTGACAGAGCCTTTTGTTACTTACTTAAACCACGCTGCCTGCAGCAAACTAATGGATGTCTAAAAGCCATTAGACTAGAGGGCTTAGCCAACACAAACCGTGCACACAGGCTATGAAGGAGCAGCTAAGGGCAATCAATAGATCTCCCCTCATTCTCCTCCTCCTATCCTCCTCCAGTGTTAAAGCTAAATGTCATAGCATCCTCTACGGCTGCTGGCGAGTAAAGGAGACACTTTTGTTTAGATCTGAGAGAAACCAGGGACGGAGGGCCAGCACCTGCAGCGTGGCCGCTTATGGCCATTAACCTCGGCAGCAAGTTTAATTGCCTTTTACTCTAGGCTTCTCTACTCAGTTGAACGCTTAGTCAGTTTTAAGATAGCACAGACAGGACAAAAGCCGAAATCAAAACAGAGAGGAGCTTTTCTGTCAGGAGGGGCACGTGAGTGTAGTCTTTGTCATTTCACCATGGCGACATGGCAGTGAGAAGCCATTTGGGGCGTTTCTCTTTCAACGGGCCTGGCCTCTGCAATGGCTGGCATGAAAAGAAAGTCAGTTAGCTGGAGACGGATGGCAGAACCAAAACTTCAAAGACCTCCTCTCTTTTCCCCTAGATGTGCTATATGGTTCTGAATGGGAACCTGCTAGTTCACTTTAGCACAAAGACAGACACACACACACACACACACAGAAATAATTGACCACATACCAGACAGATATTTGCAGCAGGCTTTGACACACTAACATAACATAAACTGCGAGGTAAATCTTCCTCTGTGTGGAGCTTAAGGTGGGGGCGTGGCTGCTGACAGAGCAAAGTCTTTTATGTCTAATAGTTTTTCCGTCACAGACAAAATAAAACAGGCCACTATTGTGTAGTCTTTTAAAGAGACTAAACAACCTGGACAAAGGCCCCTGGAGGCATTAAAATACCTGACGTCACAAGGTGTCTTTCAAGTACACAGCTGACAAGGACTCATAGTTGCCCTTTTTCTCTTCAAAACCACTTACTTTAAGACCCACATCTCTCCTAATCCCCCCCCACACACACACACACACACACACACACACACACACACACACACAAACACACACACACACACACACATCCTCCCTCATGCTTCCTGTGAAAAAGTGCTGACCATGTTAAGGAGATAAGAAAAAGAAAAAACAGGGAGAATAGTTCACCCTCTTTTAGCTCACTGGGGCTGAGTACCCTCTAGTGGTAATTATGATGAATGGCAATTCTCCTTCCTGATTTTTGTATCCTTGAACCCTCACTGTGCCTCTTTACCAGCCAACAGCCGCAGTTAACCGCAGCTCTGCCACAGGGTGTGACTGCAGGACCCAGATGGGGTGAGTGGCAAGCTTTTTGTGGGCCGCCCAAGGGGGGCCACCACAGTAGCCACCGAGCCCCGGAGAGAGAAAGCCACCCCACCACATTTTAATGGGGGCTAAAATAAACAATGTGAGCACACAAAACCCACCCTGACTGGTTGACTGCAGGCACTGGAGTATGGCAGATAAGCTGGGCTGTTACTTGGTTGTCTGGGAGTTGATGGGGTGGCTGATGCCACAATTAACTCCAATATGAACTCCACTTGTATGGCAACATTGGACCCTTACAAAACTCAAATAATGAGTGATTGTGTTTGTTGCAGAGGCAGTGTGCACCCAATGGAAGACTGGCTTTTAAGGAGGATACACACTGAGGGAACAGTCTGTAGAGGTTCCCTTTAATTGAAATTGACCACCTTTGAAACTGTGGTCAACTTCAATTAAAGGGTCAGTTCAACTAAATTACGAATTAACACATTTTCTCACTCACATGGGGTGGTATCTAGCCTTGCAGATACTGTAGTGTAGGTTTTCTTTGCCCAGGTTTGAGATATCAATCTGAGACTTCCGCGTCTACCCTGACACAAAGGAGGAGAGTGGAATTTTAAATATGCTGTTCAAAAAAAAAATCCTATACATCTACATGAAAGTATGTTTACTCCAGCACTGAATTGTAGATACTTTACTTGAGTTAAAATTGTATACTTGTTATAGATCAAACTGCCCAGCAGTATATAAAACTGTCAAAGCCTAAAAAGCTCTACCTGGATCCCCTACGACAATAACATTTTACATACACACTTTATCATTAGTAAGAATAAACCAATAACATAACATGTATGACTCTCACAGAAGTCATTTCCTGTATTATGAGTATTTACCTCTATTTGTGTACATTTTGCGTACACTAAATATCTTGATATAAGTCACTTTTTAAATGTAGGACTTTTACTTGTGATAGTGTAGCTTCACAGTGTGGTTTTTCTACTAAATTAAGTAAAAGATCTGAAGATTTTCTCCACCACTGATGTTTACAGTTCTGTGGACTGCGCAGAGTATCAAGGGACAGTGTTCATGGAAAGATAAATTAGCTTTTGAGGTTAGCACCACTAACAACATTTTTGTCACGTGCATTGTTTAGGAGTGGCAGCAGACATCTCAGAGTCTACAACTATACTTGAGAAAATATGTTTGTAATATAGGTGAACTGAACCTTTAATACACCTCTAATAACGCGTTCACCATGTATTCTAGTCTTGGCACTGGATAGTTTGCCAAACTATTGAGATTCATTGCATTTGAACGCACCAAATATATAGGAATATTCTCGAGTTTCATGCTTTCCTCCAGTGTGCCACTCTGCATCACTCTTAGCATATTGATGTGTTTTTCAGAGGCCTATTTATTAGTAACCATATGCCTGGTTTGACTACCAGACAAAACCCCCTGTGTGGCTGCCAAAAAATACTTACAAGATGATGGGTCAATGACAGCTTGTACGAGTTGAAGTTTGGCAAGAAAAACGCACCTTTTTGGAACATCGACACAGGACTCGTCGCTCTTGCTAACCAGTCGCAGACGACGAGTATTTAAAAAGGTCGCGAGCTGATGGCGCCAACATATTTTCTGAATAAAAGCCAACATTACTGTAGATGTAAGGAGCAGTGAAGAGAATGGAAGGCATTATGGGGGTGGTGAGGTCTACAGTGAGTACTGTAGTATTCTGACAGAAATGCCTACTTCAGCGCTAGCCAAAAACAACAACAACACACCGTGTGGTCTGGCCATACTGGCAACCGCCGTGTTTTCACTTCTGCTGCGTGGCTCTGATTGGTTTCATTAGCTGTGCTAACATACCCAGTGATTCACACCTGTTGACACATAACAGTATTTTTTGAATATTAACAAGCTACTGTGGTGAGCAGCCATGTAGGCAATTACAGTGGTGTCATATCAATTCTTTTAAAATCTTTCATAAACCTTTCTTATTAGCTATAATTATTAGTTCTCATTGCAGGGAAAGCACAGGTGCAACCCTAACATTTAATACGGGTTGGTTCCATTTAAATGTGCCAGTACCCTGCCGCTGAGCCAGAATGTACAATACCAAAACTCTTACACTGGCACACCTGAGTGGAAAACAGCCATTAATTAGTTAATTTACAAGTCACCCAAGTGAAACTGTTTTACACTGTGTTTAGACAGCTAGAAACTTTTTATTTTAGCTTGAAGGCGTGCCATGAAGCACACGCTTGGCATCTGGCTGCTTGACATAACAAATATGTTTCCTAATTTTAATTTCAATTAGCTGAACGCTGTAACTGCAAAAAAAAAAAAAAAAGGAAATGAATGTGTACCTGCCCACATAATCATCATTATGGTAATCACCATATAGTACCAGTGCTTTAGCGTCCCTTATAGGCCTTTGGTTCCTAACATGGGGGCTGGGACCCCACATGCTGTCACAAGATAAATCTGAGGGGTCATGCGATGATGAGCAAGATAGAAGAGCAGAAACAAACAAAATTGTATTCGTTTTTTTTCAGTTTTCTTAATATTGTGTTTTTTCTTGTTAACTACTGAATACAAATATATCCTATAGGTCTCTAAGCATTTTTCAAATAAAACTCTTTCTTTGATCTGGTCATAATCTATGAACCAATGTGACTGGAGACATGGGTCACAAGTGAACTCTGCTTTATTATAATGGGCCACACAAAGGTTGAGAACCGCCTTAGGCTAATTCTTTTAGCCATCAATAACTTATTTTTATGATATATTTATCATAAAGACAATGTAAGATTTGTGTATGTGCACACCTACTTGATAGTATTGTTTGTAGCCTCCTGTCTGCCACCTTATACAACCATTATAAAACCCAGCCTAAAGGCAACTTGTAGCCTATATCTTAAACTGATAATGGCAGCCCTTGCATGTTTGCCACAGTGAACTTTGAAAACTGGCAAACTGGCAGTAAAAATAAAATTTTCTTTAATTTAGCTGTCACTATAGAATGTTAGATAATGTCAATGACAAGAATATTATGGGCAAGGGGCGACCTCTAGCTCACCCAGTTAGAGCGTGCGTCCCATGTAAGCTGAGTCCTTTGCAGCGGCTCGGGTTTGAATCCGACCTGCGGCCCTTTGTTGCGTGTCATCCCCCATCTCTCTCCCACCTTTCCTGTCTATCCACTGTCACTTCCAAAAAATAAAGGGAAAAGCCCCAAAAAAGAATTAAAAAAAAAAGAATATTATAGGCAAATTAAAAAAATAAAACATTTCTAACAACAATAATTATAATTTTAAATTGTGAGAATCCCAATATTCTTGCAGCCATGGATTTTCTACATATAGGCCTGTGTGCTGTCAATCAGCAGCGTTAACCAAATACAAAGGAACCTATGTAACCACATCAAATGTCAGGTGCACAGAGTCCATATGCAAAGAAGGGTTTTCACACATTGTAGGCCCAAAGCCCAGTTGGGATATCACTGTGTACCCTTGAGCGAGCTACTTTACCAGTGTAAATATTTAGCCAGCTGCATAAATGGTTGTTGTGTAAAACTGGCACTGCAGAGAAAGAGTCAGTGCCAAACAGAAAAAAAGGCTCTGCAGAGCATGTTGACTAGTGAAAAATACACAGCTGATTGATTTACCTGTTAAAGTAAAAGCATGTATATCAAGGAAGGGTAAAGTTTCACATTTTTTTCTCATCCTAACAAAGAAAAATCCAAAGAAACACACATCTGTAACCAGCTTAGCTGACTTGTTGGCTCCCTCTCATGGTGTGTATTATAGCCCTGTCAACATGTTGGAGAATAACAATACTCACCTTCATTACCCAATTACACTAATACACTCATCATGCTTGTAATGAGTGTGTGGTCTGAATGATAGCCAGCCTTGTTGTGTCTTCTCTTACCTCACACTGACGCACGCACACACACACACACACAGACACGTCTGTTTACTTATGGGTATATTTTCCTCCCTGTGAATTACAAGTGGAGAACGTGTCTCAGTGTTCACCAGTAAAGGAGTAGAGAATGTCTGGGGCTGAAACATGACACTTTAATGATCTGGAGAGCATCCAAAGACTGTACGCCCACACACCTTATTTTTTTATTTTTTTTTTTTCAATCTCTTGCGAAACTTTTGCTGCAATCAGCTCTGCAGAATAGACTTGTTTGTGCTTCAGAACAGTAGGGAATTGGCTGGAAAACACTATCAAGCTGACAGCCAGAGGGTGTCTTCATGGGGAGGTGGCGCCCACAGTGGCTGGACACCCACGTGAGACATTCTTCGGCGAGGGAGAGAGCTGTAAACAAACGTGCTCTGGCGCAGGGGTTCCCAAACATTTCTGTATTTCTGTATCAGTAATTTGAGAGATTAACAACAGAGAGACGCAATATGACATGTTTTTAATAAGGATGATACAGCACAGGAATGCAAAGCTTCCCCAAAACATTAATTTATCAATTGATTTTAAATAATGGCAATTATTTTCCTGTTTGCTGTGGAGCTTAAGGTCCTTCAAGGGTCCCCGTACCCCTCTGTGGGGTACTCCATGCATTTACTCAGCAGGTAAACTGGCCTAAATATGAATTTTCCCTGAAAGAACTGACAGAGATCTGCTTCTTTTTTCTAGACAGCGTGAACAAATCCAAATGAAAGTAAATATGACATTATAAATTCAGATTCTGTTTCAGGGTCTAGACCAGTACAACGTGGCTTTAAACTAACGGTAACAAATTTTGACAAATACTTCTTAACTCCGTGTCCAACCAGGTGATGTTGTTATTCATTTGTCATCTCCATTATGCCTACGGAGGGCCACAAGATGCAGTTAAAAGCTTTGAAAAACAAGTAGGTTGGACTCCATATTGAGAATTATTTTTGTCAAATGGTTTCCAAGATCAAGAAAGAACCTTCTTTACTGTACAGAAGTTAAAGACTATAGATAAAAGGCTGGTTATGAGCCACTGGACCGACGACAACATACATGACGGATTGGGTCAAAGTTTTTCACTAGTATACACATTAGCATCTTGGTCGTTAAGTCTTTCACCATTTTCTTTTCAATTTGAAAGGAGAACTTGTTCCGATTGGTAAAGAATATTGGTATGGGTTATGAATATAGGGCTGGGCGATATGGAGAAAAATCAGATATGTTATTTTTGACCAAATACTTCGATATCAATATTGCGGCGATATTCTAGGATTGAAAATTGGTGCTTTAACAAAATATCTTCACACTTACATTTTAGATAAATAATCATCAGTAATGTGGACATAATGTTGAAGTGGGAAAAAGGCAAATAATAGAACAGCTGGTACAGTCTGGTAGGTTCATAAAAGTACATCACTTCACTGTAATGCAGCCTTTAAAACCAGTAAAAGACAACACTTATGTCATATCACTATATGATGATATCCAAAATCTAAGACGATATCTAGTCTCATATCACGATAGATATAATATTGATATATTGCCCAGCCCTATATGAATAGTAATCTAAAAACATGAAAGCAGTAAATAGAATTGAGGGCCAAAAGCAACCCACTCTCTCATAGTAAATGGCAAACCAAAGTCAAGTGCCAATAAGTTTATTTCAATTCAGTCAATATTGTTAAAAAAAAAAAAAAAAAAGCCATGATATAGCTTGGGAATTTTCTGTGTACATCACAATTGTGTCGTAATGAAATGATCTCCAAATAACCGTTCTGCAAAACATCCGCAGAGAGAAAAAAAAAAAAACAAGTAAGGCAAAGTGGAGATGGTTTATCTAGAGTTAAAAATCCAAGCAGGCAAGAAATGAGCCCATTTTTCTCAAAATTCAGATATGTATAAAATTGACACATTGAATTCTGAGCAATCAAACAAATATTTACAATTCCTTTTTTATCAAATGTATGTCATAACAAATGTTTGAAAAAAACATGGCAAACGGGAGAAAACAAAAACAGGTTTTGCTTATTCCGCACTAAAGCACTTTTGGAGCTACTGTATCATACATTCACTACCATAGAGATCAATCTACATACTCAAGAGAAAAGGCATTTGTCTCATTGCTATTCTCCTCATTGGTTTTGTCATAAATATCTTCAAGTCGTCTTTCCTGGTGCACGACTGCACATTTGTGTCCTTCATTTTGTATGCTAGGTAGAAGGAAACAAAGTGTGGTTTCTTTCTTAATTATTATTATTTTTACATAGCCAGAGTCATCCTATCCACAGTGAGACCAGTATAATGTGCCTCTTTTAGTCCGCCATGTGTAATCCAAACTACCGCTACGGTCAACACGACCAAAGTCTTTCCTTCATGCTTCACAAGAGAAGAAAGAGTTAGCGAGCTTTTCTGTGGTGATTAACAAAAGGCCAGTCTAGACATCTACACCTCCTTGAATGCCTGTAAGCTACATGTGGTTAAATATTTCTTAGACCTCAGGTTAGATTTGTCCTGAGTTGTTACTTCTGCAGCCGGTACAGGAAATTCCCTACAATTCTACTGAGCTACCAGGCTTTTGCCTATTTGAGGCAATGATGAAATCAGAGCATGGATACTAGGGTAGCTTTACCTGCAGTTACAATTATTTTTGATTTATTTTAAGCAGCTCAACAATAACATAAAGCATCTCTCACTTGATATGTGAACCACTCAGGTTTGGATTAGCTTCTACACTGTTTACAATGCCTCTTAATAAGCCAAAAGACAGGGAAGAAAACTGCATCTCAGTTTAAAGCAATCCTAGAAAGAGCTATTTCAATATTATACAGACAGAACAGAAAAAATAAAATAAAAATCAACAACAGCTTGTGACCTTTCCCCTGCACGCAGAGGGAAGGTCTGCTTGAAGGCCACTTATCAGGGAGCGTGTTTGACGACGCTCCCGACGTTGATAAGCACTGATACACGTGTCTGGCTGCTTCTCCGTCGCCTCACGAGACGCATCAGCAAATGAAAAGCAAAAGCAATTAACGATGAAAGGTGGAACAATGGTGACCTTTTGCTGAATCAAAAAAAAATAATAATAATTGGAGGAAAAAAAATAAACAAAAAAAGGGTTCATGCATTTGGAGTCGCTGTAGATGAGGAGAGAAGGAAAAGAAGTCCAGAGTTTTTTTCTTTCTCGTGAATGAGCACATCAGTCCCAGTGCTGGGGAGGGGAGGTGTGTAGAGAGGAGGGGGTGGGGGGGTAGGGGCAGAGGGATGGAGGTAAGGACAGAGGAGCTTATTTGACCAGCCTCTTGGCTACGTCTCCGTAGGCTATTTCAATCTCTTTGTCACTGGGGCAGGTGTTGGTGAACTCTTCGCGCGTGTAGGCGATGTTCAGGTACTTCCAGATGGCCGTCATCTCTTTGGGGATGTCAAAGCCTCTATACTTCCTGGCCACCACCTGGAGGAAGGTATTAGAAGTTATAAATCTCACCAATTGAGCGATGAACTCTTTCATAAACTCGGAGCGCCAGCAAAACAGCCCATTCCAGTCTTTGCGAAGCACTGTGATGCAGTTTATACTGTCATTTCTTTACATCAGTTCAGAGCTAATCTAATCCAACAAAAATAATCGGTCAGGAAATTACACTTGTTTAATAGTTGGATTAAATAAAAAAAGTTTAAAGTCAATACTGAAAAAGAAAACTCCAAGCATTCACTAGTTCCAGCTTCTTAAATATGAATATTTTGCTGCTTTTCTTTCTTTGTTGAGTTTTGGACCGTTAGACAAAACAACATCATCAACTTGCAAACTTAGAAAAACTGTGATGGACATTTTTTTATTACTAATTTATTTACATAAACCAAATGATCAGTTAATTAATTAGCTGAGAAAATGGTTCTTTTTAAGATTAATCAATGATGGAAATCATCAATAGTTGCAGCCTTACAGAGTTGGATCAACAACAGGACATGTGGCTTGTTGAAAAAGTGGTTCATTTTGAGAAACATAAGCACCCACAATAATACTGAAATTAAAAACTAGTCTCACCCTCATGCCAAACTTAAAACAGAAGGTTCTACATACCCATTGTCCACTCCTTTTCCTAATTAAACTCCTTCTTGGGAGCATGTGGGTGTGTAAGGATTTGATTGATTTATATTCTTTGCAATAATTTTGCACTTTTTTGTTATGCAACAGTTACTATGTATGTATGTATGTATGTATGTATGTATGTATGTATGTATGTATGTATGTACACACACACACACACACACGCCAAGGCAAATTCCACATAAGGGTACTTATTGTGGCAAGAAAACCTTTTCTGATTCCGATAGCTTGACTGCTATCTCTCTCCTACGGAGCCCCCCTGGGGTCACCTGAGACTGAGGTTTTATAAACCGAGGGCACGGATTCATAATCTGTCCCCTCCGTTTTATAAACGTGAGCAAAATTACCACAATTATAACTTGTCTCCTGCTAGTTGTACTACAGCACTTACTTTTAAAAAATAAGTTTGGAGACACTACCTTATTTAATCATTAAATTAATACATATTTGTGTGTCGGTGTAGTAGTTTATAGACGGTCCCTAAGCACTCGTCTCACCGCCGGCTGCTCGCAGAGACCAGTGTTATTCTCCAGGTCGGAGGACGGCTCGTTTTGATGAAAAAGAGTTTGTAGCTCGTTGTTAACCTTACTACGTTAGGAAAGATGTGTCGTTTGTGATTTAATAACATTTCGCTATAGAGTAATTGATCCCAGAAGTTCGAATCTGTGAATATCTTTTATCTTTCTTTGCTCACGTTTATAAAACAGAGGGCACAGATTATGAACCTGTGCGAACAGTTTATAAAACCGAGAGAACGGATTTTTATTCTGTGCGCACGGTTTAGTTATTTTTTTTCTCAGCTGACCCCAGGGGGGGCTCCGTACTCTCCTGCTATTAGTTTTGTTGCACCAGTATGAGTGGGAGAAGTCCCTCCTTTTCTCAGTGATTCATGAAGTTTGCTGACCTCATGCCTGCGAAGACCCTGCCCACCCATACAGGCGTTTCCCCTGGCTGATTAGCCCAGTGCTTAGGTTGACGTTGGGCGGAGCTATGCTGGGAACGACATGAGGTCACCAATCTCACGGGTGATCTTTGTCCCGCCCAGACAGGTGCAACAGGAGAGCGAGGAAGATGTACAGTCTGTGTGTTCCCACAAAGTCCTGAGAAGAAGCCTAATTGGGTAACTTAAGTGAAAACACCAGTGTGGGTGCTCCGTGGGCGTGCCATGTTAACACAAAGATATCACAATTAACACGACAATGATTCGGTGATGTTCAAAATGCTCCCTTGCTCACTTTGACTATATGCAGCTTGGGCAGCAGGTTACAGTCAGCCAGGGTCATTTCATCACCGTCCAAGAATTTGCGGTTGGACACTTTGACGTCCTCGATGCTGTTGTGGTCGATCTCGTCAGGCAGTGGTGAGCACAGATACTCGTCCAGCTTCTGCAGGGTCTTCAGGAGGCCGCGCTCCAGAGCTGCAAGGAGACGTGAGAGATATTATAAAAAGACAAAAAAAAAATAAAACACAGTTTACTTATATATTCAGTGAGCTAATAATCTACTTTAATACGTTTTTATCTAATTGAATGGCTTTTCCTGAGGCCTGCTACTGCAGCTGCTACACCCATGTGCTTATCAGCCACATGAGGGCAGCATTTCATCAAAAGACAAGCCCTTGCATGCATTTACACTGTGTACATTTTGAAATGTAGGAAACAGACACATCATGGACACCTGTACAATCTAACCCAATCTATGACGATAGCATTGTGATACAATGGTATGCTGAAGTAACACATACCATCTTATTAAAAGCTTACTACCCACCACAGATTTCGATGGATTGCATTTGATTGCACAGCTGTAATATTTTTTCTTCACCGCATATCTATCGATCATCATTCATTAACAATTAATTCTATTGTTGGGAAATATGACTGAATGTTTAATCCAGTAGTTTAACAGTAGACTTGACCGGTTATCTTCGGAAAGCACTTATCATTGAACCATGACATCCCGCCTCAAACTCTGTTGACACAGCCTTGGCTTCCACATCCAGCTCACCATGGTTCAATATTTTCCCAGGGTGGAGAACAGCCAACTAAAATATGATACTAATTCTTGGCATTTTGTGAATACCATGAACTTTCTTCGAGGGAAACAATTCTAGAAATTGTTTCACCCAGGATGCAAAAGAAATCTGTTGCGACAATAGACTACATATTTTGCATATTATTCCAATAACCGTATCTGTGAAGTTTGTGATATGACCCCTCTCTTACAGTGGGATGCATGAGTCAGGAATGGGAAGGATGAGATTGTGAGCACTAGTTCATTCTCAGGATAGCTGCTCTGTGGTTTTCCAGAGAGCTCCACCAGGTGAGACATGGAGCATGAGGACAAGAGGAACAAAAGCTCTGTGTTCCTAAGTGAGGCTGTAAACCACCAATCAGGACAGGGCTACCAATGTCGCCTAGCAACCAGAGAGCTCTCCCTACATATACGATAGGAAGGTTTCTGGCTCTCTTAACCAGTGTGTGTATGTATGTTATGTATGCATGTTATGTTATGTATGTAACATACTGTATGTATGTATGTATGTATGTATGTATGTATGTATGTATGTATGTAACATACTGTATGTATGTATGTATGTATGTATGTATGTATGTATGTATGTATGTATGTATGTATGTGTCAAAGACAGATGCAGGTAGCTTACCCTCATTTGCATCTGGTTTTGAGTTCTTAATGAATGCTGAAAACTTGGCAAAGATGTCCATACCAGCTGTGTTTGACTCGGGGTGTCTTGCACCAAGCTTGATGTACCTGCACACAAACAAGTAAATACACACATGTATGTACGAACCTCCTATGAAGCCATTTTGATGCTACAACAATATCACCTCTTGTTAGTATTCCATTGACTGCCATTCATTTTGACGCCACTTTGACAGCAAATAACTTTACATCTGAAGCGTTTAAAGACTTCATTTGTCCATTGTTTATTTCTAAAGAAACAACAATGTATAAAAGGCTCCATTACCTTGCACCTCACGTTATAGCTCTGTAGCAGATGGTTTTGTAAAAATAGGCTAACGATTAGTTACACAGTAGAGGAATTACCGTATAGTACAGGAGAAGCTCGCAGGCAGTTTCGACTTACATTAGCTGTCTAAGTTTAATTACTAATGTTAACTAGCATTTTATTTAGCAATAATTAGCCTGTGTCTAGGTTATCTCCTTACATATACCTACGCTCTCTGTCTCTGCAAGATTGGGAATGATTGAGATTTCTCTTGGCACAGCTACCAGAACACTTACAACTTTCAGACAGGTTGCTCACGTCACATTTATGTTGTCTCTCTCAGTTGGAGGCTGCGCAGGAACGCTCAGCGCTCACCAGAAAAGTGCTTCTAATATCCTTCACTGGTATCCGTCCAGAGCAACGGGATCTGTTGGTCCATTCTCATATACTGTCTATGGTTAAAACCAGCAATGAATTGATCCCAATAACAAGTATTGTCTGTATAGCCAAACCTTAATATTAGAGCATAGCATATACCACAGGCATCCACTGTTAGAATTACCATGAACATGGGCACTGTAGTTTATTTTGAGTGCCCAAATGTGTATTATTCGCCAAAGTAATGTTTGCTAAAAAACTATGGCGCCTAGCTGTTTAAGCTAGTAGGAACCAAAGGACTTAGGGTTGAGAGCCATAGAGAGATGTACTGACACATTGTTGGTTTTGGTCTTTTCATGGGATTTGTGGACAATAAGAAAAATATAGAATATTGCAAGCCTTATCCTTTAAGTAAAACATTGGTAGCTACTGTTCATTACATGCTAACAGAGCATTTAAAAGCAGTATGCTCATGACAGTAGTGCAGCGTGTTCAGAGTTTCAGTGTGTCAAAGCCTTGCCACAGAGGTCAGAAGGCACTCACTTGGGTGGGGAGAGGACATCCTCAAGGAACTCCTCGATCTTGTTGACGTCAGTTTTGACCTCGCCGTTGAAGGTGATAAAGGGTGGGTGTGTGCCAGGGGCCAGGTTCTGGAGGTCTGCAGGCTT
Organism: Perca fluviatilis; assembly: GCF_010015445.1. Taxonomy (NCBI): domain Eukaryota; kingdom Metazoa; phylum Chordata; class Actinopteri; order Perciformes; family Percidae; genus Perca; species Perca fluviatilis. The sequence continues at coordinate 24,594,082 of NC_053131.1, read as the reverse complement.
CCTGGAAGAGAAGTGAAGCAACTTTAGTGGATAGAACTAAATGGAACAAAGCCTTGCAACCAACTTAAAACATTTTTATAATGCATGTGGATCTAGCAAGTAAAAATAACTTCCCCTCCCACATAGAATTAAGATATGAAAGAACTGAATGAGACAAGATTCATAACTGGTCTGCTTAAAAACGCATATTTCAAGCAAGTTTAAGCAATAGAAAGTGCTGTGGGTCTTTGTCAGCCTGCTGCACCTAAACCACTTTTCTTTTAGAGCCATCCAGCCCTCATCCTTCTCCAACTATAGCTGCTCAGTGCTCTGTCTTTAACTGTGTAAGTGTGTGTTTGTCCGTCTCCATGAGTGCGTTTGGCTGTCCCTTTCTCCCTGCAGCCTTCAAACCAGCACATGTTGTGCCAGATGTCTCTGGCAGGCAGATGACACTGACAACACATGAATAACATGAGCATGTGTTGAATGAGTAGTGTGAACACAACAGACTTAAATCCCTTCAGTACATAGACAAGACAACACATATCAGTGTCTGTTAGAGCCCAAGAGATTGGTGTTAGCCAGCAGACCGTGTGAATCCTCTTTGTTCTAATGTAACTAGCAACAACATGTATCCATAGAGACTCTTAAATGGTCCAGGTTTTTTGACAATGTTCCCAATGGTGGCTGAGTTTAAGGAAAAGCCATCTGAGGGCACAAAAAACAGGATATGACTTCAACTCTTTGGCATGCAAAGGGGAAGTGGCACCCTCACCCAGTGATATCACTGAGGCGTGCGCAACAAACTGCCTTCATAACGCAGCAGTACGGGGGCACACAGCAAAACGTATTTTGTACCTAAAAAAAGTAGGCCCACTGACTATGGATAAGTACCTCATACAACCACACTTAAAAAACTCTGAACTATCCCTTTAACATGATAGCCTTGACCCAAACATAAACTCGGGGAGGGTAAAACATTTCGTCTTATGGCAGTGACATTCATGTCCTTCTACAAGTGTAACAACGTACAATGTTCTTCCATTTAAAGACTACAATAAAGAGCCATAAATATGGCAAACACGGCTTCTTTTGCAATACACAGACACTTTATGTTTACTCAAGGTTACAAGGAGACTATATAGCATGGAGTCTGGATCACTTGTTCCCCTGGAAAGAAATAAAAAGTAAAGCACCGCCCCAAGTAGTCACTCCAGCTGAACAAAGGGTTGTTTGAGGAGCAAAGGGTTTAACGGACACTGCTAAGTGGGCGGACATCCTACATTGCCTTTTACAGGATATTGGCATGCTCCGTTTTATGCAATGCGCCTTGTGCTAGGGAAAATATATGCAAATATACCCAAACCTATGCACTCATCTTGAATATGCGGACATGTGTGAAAACCAAATGTCAAGTCAAATGGACACTTCTTTCCTTCTTTTAGCTGTACAAAAGAGGCCCAATATTTATTAAGTACATCTCTGTTGTGTTTCCTCAGCAAGCAGTGGTCTCTATGTCCCAGAAGAGGAGACGCCTGGTGAGGAACCAGCTGCCACACAGATAAACCGCGCTTTGGAACAAAACGGCAGAAATCTTAAATCTCTGAGTCAAACACACGTGGCGAAGAGCAAATAAACCAGACTTTCATCTGACCATGTCTGAAAATAATCTGGCACTTGCCTAGTCCTGCCTTAGCAAGTGGAAAAACATTTAGGGAGCATTTAGATGAATCACACACACACAAAACATAGTGGGTTCAGTAAAGAATCTGTGGTACTGGAATCGACATGGCAAAGCACGTTCACTTGCAGTCAGAATTGCAGATGATCACCGTTTTCTGATGCCTGTGGTGAAAAATAACATGTTGGCCCACCAAAATCTAGACAGGAAGTGAGCGGAACCTTAAATAGCCTCTCCAGAGTCTGTATGTTTATTTTTCCTCTGATTTTCTGCGGCCTGAGAAAGGGTCATGGGAAAACCAAATAAGCAGTGGGGAAGCAGCGAGTGTGTCAGAGGTGGGGCTGGATCAAAGCATTACAGAGCCGCCAAGGCCTTTGTGAAAAACGCCCAGAAAAGCTGTAGGAGGCTATCAAAGGAAGGTTTTAATCCTGGTTAAACAGTCAATGAAAGAAGGACAAGCTGCAGTAGAGGACGATAAGGAAGCAGTGGACTGCGGAGGATGGGGGAACGGGAGTAGGACTCACCTCTTGAGGTCCACCGTGGTGACGTTGAAGACGACTCCTTTAAGCCACAGGATCATGAAGAGCCTCTGGGAGAAAGGGCAGTTCCCGATGCTCTCTCCATCACTTCCCGCCTTAAATAAACACACAGATAGCAAGTTAGAATAGGAATAGATTACCTATCAGCAATACGTTTCAGGTACTCTATCATTCCTGACGACTGAGTACACAAATGATGGCACCACCGTTTCTATCTTTCAGACACAGGAAGGAAACGTCCAAGATTGTATTATTGCAAGCATGAAACACAAGATAGCAGATAAAGATCTTAAAAACATGTGTAACAGGTTTCTACTACTCATAGCGCTTGGATCACTGCGAGACCGAAACAACCTGACAATCTGGATAGAGATCACATCTCTGTTTACGGCCCAGGGCGTTTTACTGCACTCACCCAGAGAGGGCCCATTTCAGACAATGACTCTTTATGCACATTACAGGTTGCCCTCGAAAAGAAGTAGGAGGGAAAGAGTGGAGAGAGTCGACCCCCTCGTCTTAAATACTTCAGCACACTTCCCCTCCATTAATGAGAACTACTGTCCAGGAGAAAGAGGAAACTTTTGGCGTGATTAAGACTCGGACCGCCTCTTGTTTCCTCTTATGCAAGACTGCACAAACACTATGACTGAGCAGTGGCTATGGGAATTGGATTAATGTGGCGCATGTCCTCCAAATTAATGACTGACGCTCATTAACACCAGAGCGAAACAGGACTGAGTTTTGAGAAGAGATTTAAAAACACAACATGCATGTTTTGTTTTTTTAAGCTAAAGCACACACACACACACACACACACACACACACACACACACACACACACACACACACACACACACACACACACACACACACACACACACACACACACACACACACACACACACACACACACACACACACACACACACACACACACACACACACACACACACACACACACACACACACACACACACACACACGTGTAGCAGAGGACAAATATGGTTTCGATTCTACATCAGAAGGCAGAATGAGCACTTCATTTGATTAACTGAGGTTTGCGTAGTATCTTAATGAAATCTGCAAAGCTCATTGCCGCACAGTGAATGTCTGCTCCAAGAAAACTTCCATTTTCATTTAATTTTTAGTTAAATCATGTAATGGCAAAATTACTATTACTACTTATTTAAAGAACAAATCACTGTGAAACTGAAATCCAATATTGTTCTCATTCCTTTTCATTCGTGGTGCAATTTTTTTTTTATCTCAACTCTACTTCTTCAATGCGCCACCAGACATATACTGTATACCACAACCTTTACCATAGACTTGGTTCAGAGCTACGTGGCTCTGTCGAGGTATGCCATTATCCAGGCAAGGCAGACCAAAAAAAGAATCCACCTTATTCATGTATTCACAAAGCATGGAGGTCATTCAAGGTGCTCTGGAATGCACCTCTTCTTCGTTCGTGTATTACTGTAGCAGAGCCTCTGTAAGCCTCTTGGGTCGTCAGTCACTCCTCATTCCCTTCTGCATCTGTCCTGAGGTAATATTCAAAGTGTGACTATGTGTGTGTAATGCAAAAGATGTACACAATACTTGCAAAGAGTGCTGAATAAAAATCCGATTCAAAAATCAGTTTTAACTCAACCACTATCTTAAGAAGATTATCTGTTTATTATGTGAGATGCAGAGGTTCTGCGCTGTCTTCAATAGTGGACTTTGTTCTGAAGGGTTCAGTCAGTCCAGCAGCTCCTTGCTGGTGCGGACAGGCTGGCTGCTGTTGTTGTCCTCTGTGTGACGCCCAGTGGGATGGCTCTGCTTGATCTGCCTGCTGGCTCCCATTGTACTCGGGCCGCCCCCCCCTGAATTCAATATCTGAAAAGCTTGGCTTAGATCACTGCCTTTGTTCAGCAAATGAAAGTCCTCTTTTCACTTTACATGATTCAATTCTAAAATAAAGCTTCGGCCATGAAGTGTTGGGGATAAGATGGCCATCACCAGACTACACTAGCATTTGCTGATCCTGAGCGAATCAGAAAGACATCAATGGGATGATTACGCCATCGGCCTTACAGCGCCACACCTACGGAGAACCATTCAGTTCTGGATCAAGGGTGGCAATGCAGCACAGCAACTGTTCCCATGGCAATGGCCAGACACATATGACATGGAAAGCAGAGCACACAGTGTGGAGGGGATTACCAACCGACAGGTAAACCGTATGAAGGGAGCTCCCGTTCTGTAGGGACAAAAATTCTAACCCAATGACCCAATGTGATTTGTAAATCAAACTACATTTGCTGTACTTCAACATGATGAGCTGCTTTTAAGCTGAGAAAGAGTCTCTCTCTCTCTCTCCAGAGCAGACTGCAACGCTCTGCTAAAGATGCAGACAGCGGGAGAGAGAGAGAGAGAGAGAGAGAGAGAGAGAGAGAGAGAGAGAGATTACAGTAAATAGGGAGAGAGGGGCAAACAGCTATAGAGATATTACAGTAAATAGAGAGGAAACTAAGGACCATAGACAAAAGGAGAATGACGAAGGAGAACAAGCGGTAATGGAAGCTTTAAGGGGGAGGAAGAGAAAAGATAGCTAGCTTCAGAGGCTGTATGTTGTTTGGCACGCTTCTTCTTTCTTCCTCCTTCCACCTCTTTTCCCCTTATCCTGGGCCCCTCTGGGGTTGGGCATTTGGGGAGGAGGGAGAAACTATTCCAGAAATGTCCCGTTACTCCCACCGGAGAGGGTGCTTTGTTTAGCGTAAGTGATGATGCTGGTGGAGCTGCATTTCCGCTGTCTGTGACATTTGAACTAGAGCCCGACCGATAAAGGATTTTTAAGGCCGATCGATATAGAGAGATATATGGATATAGAGAGATATAGAGACGTAGAGATATATATATATATATAATTAAATAATCCAGAAACGCGTAACAAAAACAGATTTCCCTAACATTAGTTATTTGTAGTTATTTATTTATCATATTATTTAGTCCTCACTAAAATAATATGATAATGCAGTTTAAAAAGTAAACTTGTTTGTTTTGTCACAGAACAGAGGAACATCAAAATATATTAAAAGTTATGATAAATAAAATGTATAAAAATACAAACTTAAGATATGAAACTTACAGTATTTTGAAAAAAAAAAAAAAAAGTTTTGCCAACAGGGACGAGATGTTGTAGAGTACCGTCTGGTGGACAAACTATGCAACGCCAACACTCACAACATGGTTGAAGGGTGTTTCGTCCGTTTTCATTTTATTTTTAAATATTAATTTATCGGCCATTAGAAATGCTGATACCAATAATTTGGAAAATGCCTGATATCGGCCCGCTGATATATCGGTTGGGCTCTTAGCTGTTAAGGAAGGGCTGCCCTACCTTTCACTGTATGGACCCAAGTGAGGTGGTCTTCAGCAATTTGTGCTGAATAACATTTCAAAGTAGCGCCTTAGAGAATAAGCTCAGGGGAAATCGATGAAAATTAAAACAAGATTTTGATATGAAGGCTATGGCCCAAAACTAGTATTAAGGTTCAGGACACCCCCTCAAAGCATAGTCCTCCATCCTACTAACACTTTCCAGAGTGCCACTATTACAGTGCGACATTCAGAAAAGGGCTTCTGGAGAACCTTTAATACAGCAACAACACAATGCACTTTTTGTTTGTAAAGCTTTAGGTACGTCACCAGTTAGCAAGGGGAAAACGCCCCAATAAAAAAGACACAATCAAGTCAAGAAATTATTTTGAGTGGGCCCTTATAAGGAAAGGCACATCAGTTGAAAAAAATTCCCCCTTTTTCCAAGAAGTAAAGCAGCAATTTGATTCCAAACACAAGCAGCATTCACAGGAACACTGAGCAGTGCCCAGTGTGTAGCCTGCTATTTTGCCTCCAATGTCTGACTCACGTCTTGCAGACGGTTACACCATCTTTCACAGAGAATTCCTGATATGAAACCGTTATAACAACGTCTAGGGCACAGAAGCTGCGACAGCTGACTACTCGCTAACAGACTCTCAAGCTTTGTTGAGGCTTAATGGATGGACCATGAGTCAACAGATGCTTGCTTGTTTATTTAATGACACACAATGCTTAAGTCGGATGTTATCTAGGAGTCTGTGTCCAGGACAGCGGGGCCTCGAAGCAGAACAATGAGACCTCAGTCAGCAAGGGGACCAGCGGTGTCTTTAAAGCACTTGCTTTTCAAACACACTGTGTGGTCATACCTCTTTATCACTTCCCCTATGACTACTATTCTATGTAGCTGCTGATTAATGACCAACTCAACACATCTCGGCAGTAATGAGGATGATGCTAGGCCTTAACTAATTAGCTTGAACATAACATGGCTATGTGTGCACTTTTAACAGGCACAAAAGGTTTCTTCTTCACAAGTCCGGTCCAATAACATTTTTACAAGCAGGCACATAAAAAACGCAAGAGCTGTTCAACTCAACCTTGACCTCTTTTATTCTCCCACTTTCTCAACTATTTACAGGTATTTCTTTAAGACAGAAGTTTCCTTTTTCTAGACTGGTGATGTGAGACCACAGTTACAGTAGTCAGTATTCAGGGACAAGGAATCTTGTTCAGACTGGGCACGGCCCTCCCAGTCTCTGCTCACAGCCTAATTTTAGTAACATGGCTGCCGAGCCTTCCCCTCCCCAACACACTTCATATTCTAAATTGGGTGGGCTGCTCAGAAAGTTCAAGCCACACTTTGACCGAATAAGGAACCAACGATGTAACAAGCGCTGCAGCTTTCCTCCTCCTGCTCTGACACACAGCAGGAATGTCCGTTTGAGAGTGGGCAGCCAGGGTAACGTCATGGCAACGCCTCTCCCAGTTTGCTGGCCAAGTATACAGCCAGGGCTGGGGTTAGGACTGGAACTAGACTTAGCAGTTGAACCCAAAGCTGGCCGTTTTATACAGGGTTACTCGGCCCCCGGTGGTCTTAGACGACTTGAACAGAACCAGGTCAACATGGCATCATGACTTTGCGTAAACATACACGCCCCTTTCCTAAAGCCAAATGGCGTGTTATCTGTACGCATTTTAAGCTTTCCACATGTATGTCTACACTGTATACAGTGGATGTAAACATACACACCACGTGGCGTCGCCACGTTGCGTGTTATCGCGAGAACGTGCCGTAATATTGTGAGAACGTCACACAGGTGTTAAAATAAATAAATAAATAAACTGTTGGGTTTAGGAAAGAAACATTGGGGAAGGCTTAAAACTAAAAAAAATAAAAAGCTGAAAAACGCCACTCACGGGACGCATTCCCGGCTCTCTTGGGGCCCCTGGGTGAAAGTCCTGTGTTTTACCCATCCGCCACCCCAACCAACCTCACTTCATACTACTCGCTACGGCGAAAATTCACACGTAATGTTGGTCAATGGCAGCCGAACGGCGTTGATAAACACGCTAAAAAGCGATTATGGAGTCTTGATTGTCATACATACGCCACTTTATGACATCAGTCTGACCAGGTTGACTGAAGAAGTTAGACGCATGACCCCTTGTCATATCATGGGGCTGGTCAGAGGTCAAGGCCAGCTACAGAACAGCAGCCCTACACATGGAATGATTTGATAACTTGTTCATGGGCATGTCAGCAGGGCAGCTACTTGGCAAGACAGTAGAACCCAGGGCGTCAGCGTGAATTACAGACTTTGTCTAAGCAAAACATTAGAGGTTTTTAATGCCACGCGATATTTTTTGACTCCAGCTGCTGAAGTAATTTCAGCATTAACATGCCTATTCACAGTTTTAGGTTTAAGGAAAATTGCATCCAGGCTAAGGATGAGCTGTCTGAATAAGGCCGAGACAAATACAGCAGTCGATTAAAATCGGTTAAAAATAAAACAATTGTTAACTATTCTGGTAATCAATCACTCATTCTTTAAGCAGAAATGCCAACCATTCTCTAGTTGAAGATTCTTGATTGTGAGGATTTGCTGTCCTACATCAGCGACTTCCAACCTGGAGGTCAAGAACCCTTCCAGTACATCACAGAATAAATCTAAGAGGGGTCAGATGCTTACTGGAATAGATTAGGAGAGAATATTCTGCTGAATTATTGTCTCCAATCTGCTTTTTTGTGTGAAATATAAATAGTTTTACCTCTTTGGGACTAAATATTTAACAGGCATGAAAATGGGTCAGGGGTGAAAAAGGTGAGAAGGATATTACCCCTCTAGGGGGGTCCGGGGCCATGCTCCCCCAGAAGAAAATTTTAAATATTATTAATAATAATAATAATAATAATAATAATAATAATAATAATTATTATCTTTTCATATAGCTAGACGTCTAAACTCTGGGACAAGGCCGTTATGTTTAAATACCTGCCATGCTGAGTACAAACAGAAAGCTTTGTCAAGGCAGTTTGGGCTTCAGATAGCTTTTACAAATCATGTTCCGCTATGAACATGCACACACTTATTGTTTGTATCACGGTCGGTCAGTAAAGGCGCAGTCGCAGTCTTAACAGTAGCCGTCGTTGCCGGTAACGTACTCGTATGACAGAGTGCACGGACCGAAGCTTTGTGACCAGCATCTAATGACTAGCAAGCACTGTCTTCCCGCTGCTGCCGTCCAAAACATGCGCTGCAGAAGCACCCGGCTCCCTCATTTTGAGGCACAAAGTGCTAAACGGCTTCCCATCTCCACCCTTTTCTTCTTGTCCTCCATTCATGCCCAGCGCCATTTGTTTTTAACTAGCTACTTTCTCAACTAAAGCTGCCTGTATCTATCTACAAGTTTGATAAACTTTGCCTACATTTTTTTTTAGCCGCGTTACCACAAAGACCACACCGGCACCGCACTCTGACATTTCGGCAAAGACCCGCTTTGCATCTGATTGGCTAGAACTCGTTTCATTGGTTGGTGGAAGTTCGATGATTGGTTAAATCCATAGACAGTATGGTTAAATCCAGCACATTAAAACAAATCCCATGTGGACTTTTTAATTTATTTATTTTTCTAAAATAGTCATACGGCAGAAATCGGGCACCAGGCCCGAGTACTTATACAGAAAACTAGCGATTTGATGACATCATCTTGGGCATGTTTGGACATTTTGTAGACCAAGCAAGTTACTGAGATATAATTGATAAATTAATACATTTTTATCATTTGAACTCTTTTTTTCCTCCAGAAATCTTGCTGACAAATACAACCATGTTGTTCTACAAAACCCTTATTGTTATTTCACAAAAGAAAGCAACTTCTCAAATATTCCTGGTCTAAACACAGGTCTACAGCCTTTCAAGAACATTTCCATTTTCCATTAAAAAAAGATAAAGTCTAAAACTGGCAAAATTACAAAAAAAACGTATGAGCAAACTATAAGCAATGAAGAGTAGGCGTTCAACCGGGCATCTAATGCCACCTTTGGTACTCAACAGTTTTCAATACTCATTCCTATGGGCAGATTTTGACCATCGTCAAAACAAAAAAAGTATTGAGGTTGTGTGTCTGAATGACTAGGGCCGGACTGGGTGGGGCTCAATCCTGAGACTACGCTCCGAGAGATGAGTGTACAGAGGAGTCAGATCCTGCTGGAATATGGAAACGCCATCACATCCTTGGTGTGGCTCTGACTCTGGCTGACATCACTCAGTGGAAACCTCAAGACTTCCAGTCAGACACAGGCCTACTGTGCTGGAGCACAGGAGCGCTGTCTGAGAACCACCAGTTTCAGAGACTGAAGTTTAAAAAGAGGCTTACTGCATAACCATGCCACGCCAATGATGTAAGCAAAGTCATAATGTTGTAACTAATGTATTTAGCCAGAGTGTAGAAGAGAGAAGACCAACAGCCAAACGGGTGTTTGGTGACGAGTAACCTTATACAGCTCTAAATTGATGGAAAAACAAACAGACAGCCATGTAGGATATCAGCATGAACCAACAATCACCCTCACTGTGACTGTTGTTTCAAGTGTCTAACAAACACCGAGCTGCATACTCAAGGTCAGCACCAGCTCCAACTCTCCACCAACTTACGCATTCATAGACCCCAGGCTGATGACTAGGGCAGACTCATGTATTCACACATGCTCACCCACATAGGTCTGCGCGATTCGTGGAAAAATGTGAATCACGATTTTTTAGCTTAGAATTGATACCACAAGTCTGCTACAATTTTTTTTCCCTCAGGAAGTGTAATGTTTATTGCACACATGAACCATGACAAAACAAAACGGCAGTACTAAACAGATTGTTTTTGGCACCTAAAGCACATTGCGCATCACCATAAGCCTGTAAATATAGATGCGTTAATGAATAAAGAAAATAAAGTACATACTGGCCATTTAAGTACAGTAGGCTACCAGAAATAGTGACATATAACACATTGAACTAAATATGGCCCTGATACAGGCTCGATCTGAACTAATTGAACTCATGTCTTTACATAATTAAAACATGTTAATGTCAAAGGCTTTCAATAAATTAATTGAAGGAGAAAAGATTTATCATGCAGGCCTACACCCACATACACAAAACGCACCCTTTTATCTTCATCCTCTCAGTTTTCTTGCACATTTGCATAGGAAATAACATGGAAAGTAGCCAAAAAGTATTATCTTCAAAATCAAATTCTCTGTACAGGGTTGAAATCATTCATTTTTGAACCCAAATGAATCCTGTAGCAATAACTTCAAGACACATGTCTCGTCCAGCAACTGTCAACCACCCTTTGGCACCGACACAATGCCAGCATGCTGTTGCCACACATGCCAGATAATACGCATGGCAGAAAAAGCCTGCCCAGAGGCCACACAAACACTCATCAGTAATTCTGAGCAGACCGTGCGTCTCTTTCTGGCCACTTGCAGGCTGCGTACACTCTGACCTGTAATTGAGTTGCCTTTCAGTACCAGTCTGAGACATGCTGCCTGGCTTTTTTTACATCATAAAAATCAACAGCTCACGCACAAGCCTTTAAATTTAAAGAATGTAGACCGTATATAGAGCTGGGCGATATGAAGAAAATCAAATCTAATATTTTGAACCATATACATTGACATTGCTGCGATATTGTTGGGTTGACTATCGGTGCTTTCACAAAATATTTACACAATAATATTTTTAATAAATATACACCAATAACAGGGATATAATGACTATGTAGGTAAAGGCAAATTGCATCATATTAAGATATCCAAAATTTAAAAGACAATATCTAGCCTCATTAGGGTATATGTATCATATTACCACATGTAGGCTAATTATATCAAGTGGCATAACAGATCACTACTGAAATATTGCATTTGGGATTTCTGCAGTAGCCTAGTCAAAGTAATTTTTAAATATATACAAAGATTTAAATTTTAGCCCTTACAGAGCTGCCGTGATTAGGACGTTAACATTACCAAGTGAAGTACTCCATTAGTCTTCTTCTGCCAGGTTCCTTAAAGACAAAAAAAAAAAGCCAAGATGGATATTTGGGACACTCTACTATGCACCTTGATGATGATTATGATGATGAGTCAAGAAAGATGCCTCTGTCATCCAATCCTCCACGTTCTGATACTACACTTTGTGCCATATACACTTAAGTAGGCTCTGCTATGAAGAACACAGCATGTGAAACACAATCTCTCAACGTGATCCAGTATGCTTGAGTTACATGTGTAGCGAGCAATGTAGATTCTCCTCATTTCAGGGGTCACACACACTTCTGCTGACAGTGAGGATGATGTAACAGAGAGGCGGAGGTAGAGTCTGAGGCTTGTTTTTCCTCTGCATCCTGATCCGGTAGGTTATAATTGGAGCAGTAACCTGTACAGTCCAATAAGTTAACAAGTAAAACACACCAATCCATGAACTAACTGTATTAGTACAGTTAGTAATACTCTCTGTTGGGATCAAATCTTCAAAGCCTCGGATCCATGTAGTTTCAGGGTGGCCTCACTTCCGGTCCTTGAGCTCATAGGAGAAATGCTTCATTAGCCACTGGCTTCTTCACTAGCCTCTTCCTCCTAACAAACTAGGCTTTTCCTCAGGATATACTGGCACAACATGATTTTATACAGCACATTTTTATTCAGACACAGTCAGGAACAATCCAGCCTATGTACCCAGCCCATATTCTACAGACAAGGACATGAAATAAACTTCTGAATCTGCGGTCCCATGAAAATGCAAACATTGATCTTAAAGCTCCTATAAAAATAGGTGTAATAACAACACACTGCCAGATCGATTAGGGCAGTGTTCTGAGTCAGTCAACCAGACCGTTGCAATGAAGACGGGCCAGGTGCTGCAAAAGCAAATTCACAGTGCAGAAACAACAGCTCACAGCATTCTGCAACACTAACAAGCCATTAATCTTTGGCCCCTAACTCATGATGCTGACTGCAGCATTTCTTTATGCTTGGCAAAAATAAACCACTCCATTGATTTTCCTATAAAAAAGCAGTACTCTATTGCAGACACCCTCCAAGAGCACAGTAACTGCTGAAAAAGGTCATTGTGTTTCCATAAAATAGCACAACACAAGGCATAAGTCTGATTGTCACATGCTCTTCCCAAGGCCTTTAGAATAAACTTAAACAGAACATACTGTCAACTTATGGCTCTGACACACCAACCCGACCTTTGGCAGAAAAGGCGTCACGTGGGTCTGGCTGCTCCCGGATTTTACAACCGGGCATAATGGCGGCTTCGTTCAGAATACAATCTCATATTTCACGAAGATAGTTCACCAAAAACGTGTTTCTGAAAACATTTTAAGCGAGAAATAGGCCATGCAGTTGCTGAATCGGTCTTCATTTCAGATCGACGAAGGTCAGTTTAAAAGATTTCCGTCAGACTTTGAGAGGCGTTAGTCAGGCTCATCCCGCTCGTCATTTCCGGGTTAGCGCTTTACCAATCAGATTGGCCAATGAGTCCGACTGCCCGCCTTCCGATTCAACATGTCAAATCGGCCCAAATGAAGGCAGACGGCTCCTCCGACTGACGACGGCACGGAACACACCGAACAGACTCGAGTCACTGACCTCGCCAGACTGTCCGACGGCCGATAATCGGGTTGGTGTGTCAGGGCCTTAAGGGTTCAGGGTGCGACACAAGAGCAGTAACATATTTTCTAATGTCCAGGGAAGAAAGACTTAAATCTCAGTGGGCTTTGTGATGCATGTTGAGCATGTATTCCTTCTTTATTCCATCTACAGATTGTAGTAGGCCTGCACGATAAATTGTTATAAAAATCGCGATCTCGATTCACCCCTGTTCGCGTTTTAATTTTTAAATGACTTTAGTTTTTAGTTTTTTTTTTCTCCTTCAATTAATTTCTTGAAAGCATTTGACATTGGCAGGTTTTAATTATGTTAAAATATGTTCAAGGAGTTCAGATAGAGCCTGTATCAGGGCCATATTTAGTTCAGTGTGTTATGGGTCACTATTTCTGGTAGCCTACTGTACTTAAATGGTCAGTATGGCATTTGTTTTCTTTATTCATTGAAGCCTCTATGTTTACAGGCTTATGGTGATGCGCAATGAAAAAAAATCTATGTTTGGTACTGCCAATTTGTTTTGTCATGGTTTATGTGTGCAGTAAACATTAAACTTCCTGAGAAAAAAAGAATTGTGGCGTAGAATCGTGTTATCTATTCTTAGCTAAAAAATAAATAAATTGGGATTCATATTTTTCCCCGAATTGTGCAGGCCTAGATTTTAGACCCTGATCATTCCCTACATTAGTGCTGCTTTGCTGGGACCTTGCTCTGCCATGTTGCAGGCTTCCATCTCCAGGGTTACCATGGAATTGAAGGACATAGACAAACACAGACAGGCGCTTATGCCATCCAGACTGAAAAAGCACTTCTCCAACATGTTTACTGGCTCTGTTGTTACTACTGGCACGGCTATAGAAGGGTCTGGAGGCAGCAGAAGGTTTTGTAACCGGTAGTGTGACCTTGGCACACTGGCAGCCAAGAGACGCGCACACAAGTAGAGCCTGTCTGTTTGTTTGTCTATATTCGGTTTACTATCATAGTCATATGCTGGTGGAAAATGACTCATTAACACAGCTATGTAAAATGAAAACATAGCCTAACCAAACGCAATGATTTAATGAAAATGATGCACATTAACAGTGGATCTCCTTCACCATCCTGTAACACAAGAAAACCACCAACGTGATGTCAGAACAGCTTTCAAGAACATTACTGATTCAATCAGGTAGTGCTGTAATCAATACAGATGGATGGATGGATGAATGGATCTCGATTTATGAGGAAAGAAATACTGTAAAAAAAATAATTCTATTTAACTTATTAGGAACCTGCAACCTTTCATTCTTTTTGGCTTTGTGTCAGAGTAATACATTTCCCCAACTATCACAACAAATGAATACATTAGATTTAGGGTTTGATGTTACCACTTTAGCCATGTGATATGTGGAAGACATGCCAAGTCAAACAGACAAGGGTGGATGTTCCTGGGTAGTCACCCTCTACAGCACACCAGCTAATACTCATGTCTGCAAAACAATATCTAATCTGCTGCACTGTGATGGGATCAAGGGTCGATCCTCCCTCTTACAAAGTCATATCATGCTCATTTGCAAACGAGAGCAATATAAACTAAAAACGTCAAACTTCACGTCCACACCCTCACAGATGAGCACAATGTAAAGTGTTCCCATGGCAATGTGACAACTGTAGCTATAAACAAGAAGTTGCAAGATCATCAAAAGTATCTCTAAACCGTCACTGCTAGGACATGGTGGCAACGCATAATTAGTCACCTTTGATATGTGGCGGTGCATTAACAGATCTGACACTGCTGTGTGTAGAGAGCACACACACAGTTTGTTATCAGCTGTTCCCAGAGGCCCGGCTCGCAGCAGGATGCCTAGGCAACCTGCATGCTCGCCATTGTCTCCCATGCCTGTGTTTAACGCAGCACAGTAAGAACAACGGCCTCAATAATAGATGTGGACATGTCAGGCGCTGGCACGTAACACAGAGCGACGCAAGGGGCAATAGAAACGAAAGACTATCTCGCGAACAAACACACAGACACGCCGGGAAACACAATGGAAGAAACTTCTGTGCACAACGGGCTACACAGTCCAAGGAGGGAGGGACTGAGAGGGAAGAGTTGGCCACATGTGTAAACCTTCCAGGCCTGGGGATGATGTAACCTCTCCTGTAGGCTGTGAGAGGTAGTTAAGAGAAAAGGTGCTGGCCAGTTTTTTTTCTATTTGTCCTGCCACTACATCAATGCTTCACTACAAAAGGCTTCTCTTCAAGGAGTCAACCCAAGAGAGTGGGCAGATGGTTACACATGCATGATTTGATTTAATTTAAATAAAAAGTACATATGTAGATAATCTTTATTAGGCTTACCACAAGTAATTACTCTCACCTGTAGCATTTACACTTTTTCCTTTCTTTTAAAAAAAAAAGGAACGCAAGCATTCACCATCACCATTAAGTGTTCACTCTTCTGGTTAGTGACACAACACTGCACCATCACCACCACCCCAAAACCCTCTCACAGTCAGGACGCCATAACTCCCTCCAACACCAACTGTCCCAGGGAGCCCCACACTCCCCCCTTTTCTTTCTCCTGCCATTTTCCCGCCCTGCAAAGCAGCAAGCTGAAGAAAACAAAACAGCCATTCACAACCCTCCACCATCACCACCGTCGCTGCTGAGGCAAAGACATTTTGGTACATGATTACAGGTTTAGGGAAGGGCAGTAGAGCTGTAGACCCTAGATCATAAAATAAAGTCTGAAGAAAAAAAATCAATTAAGCTCCCTAATCTATGATCACATCTAAATGTGATGAATTGTGCTTTCCAGAAAGCAATACTAATAGGTTACATATGACATTAAATAACAACCAGTGTCAATAACACCCCTGATGATGACACATGGCTGCAACAAACCGTAACAATATCCCACAATTGTCTTTCATACTGTATCAGTTAAGCATTGAAAACTGTGCATTGCAACAGCAGCACCAAACCGAGTTTGGGAGATATTTGATGGCAAACTGCCAGGAGTGTTGACAAGGTGACCCAGACACCAAACTTAACATTCAAATGTCTGGTTTTAGTCTACCCCAGTATCCATGAATGGCTGGATACAAAGAAAGAATGCACGTCCAGCAAAATCCATCACTCTGGGAAGCTATATATTTTAATCAATCAATGTATAAGCATGAAATGCAACTGCAGCAAATGAGCACGTATGTTACAGTGTTGAATCGGCTGTTATGGTCCACTACTACGGAGCTTTTGTTAACGAATTTAGTGCCCAGCGTTCAGCCTGGCAGGCTCTTCTTTCCCCAAGATGGGAGGAAAGCTGCACCCGCCCTGCTTGTGACACTGCAGGCTCCACATGGTCACAATGGCAGAGGGATATGTAGATATAAAACCTAAAAGTTTAAATTTAATGCGACACGAAATATTCTAGTGTTTCTATGAAATGTACGTTAGAAAACCCTGTGAGTGAAACACCAACGTAGCTACCTAGATTCAGCGGTCTTAGCTAAACAAAAACATAATTTGTACAAAAATAAATACATCGACTAACGTTAGCGAACAGCAGACTCATTATTCATCACAATGTACTGATGCGGCTGGGTTTATCCAAGTTATTCAAAATGAAAAACTTCTCCCATGCGACTTTGTGCTGCAGTCTTACCTTCACAAACAGCTCGATAACGGGTTCGTTATCCGCCTTTACTCCGTTCTGCGGTACTGACAGCGACATTGTGGGTGCAACTTTTCGAAGTTTTGCTAACAAAGATTAGTTTTTTCTTCTTTCTTTACCACGCCCGACTTAGCTCGGTCCTCTTCTCCACCTCTTTTTTTTTTCTCCGCACTGAAGCCCAGTAGGCGCTTTTTTCTCTCCCTAAGGAGCACCCCCGGTGCTAGAAACACAAGTCTAATATAAGCAAAGCGAACAATGAGGCAGCGGCGTCTGTCAGATACAATTGTTTCGGCGTTGCTAGTTATCGTAAACCAAGCTGAGCTACAATAACATCGTTGAACCGTGAGGCTCCCAATGCTCGTTGAGTAGTGATGATGAGGACGGGTGGGAAGAAGCAACGGGAATATTTAAAGCCGTGATGTCATCCGAGGCGCGCGCACAGAGAGAATGTGGGAGTGTCTGAGGAGGGGAGTCTTCTTGATGGGAAGAGCACGAGGATGCTTGAGAGCCGCTATGCGGCTGCAGACATAGCGGTTCTGAGTAGAATTTACCACCGATTTAATTTGCTTTTTGTCCAAAATCTAAAACGATTTAAAATAATTTACAGGCACTACTTTCCTAAGTTTTGCGCTCCAGTGAATACCAGGCAATCTTGTTAGGTTATTATATCTCAATTAATTTCACTTTTTGATTTTTATTTAAATTGTGCACCCCAGGGAAAATCACTGGTGTTGGTTCCTTCATTATTATTATAAGAATGACCTATAGTATACCCGTTTTTGCATTTTAACACATTTTCTATGCAGATGGATTTTCTTCGCTTTGCATTTACGGAGTTTTTATTTCATTTTTTGCTCTATTCTTCCATACGTATACAGTGCATTTGTGCTTTGTCTAGTTTTTTTTCACAATGTTACTTGATATTTATCATTACAAATGGCACATCAGTCAGTGATAACCTTTCACAAATTCTGGTTGGTAATTTGGATTTCAATAATTAGCTAATGCTAGTGTGAGAAAGAACATATTTCATACACTGTAATATGCTGCAGCATGTGTAGTGGTTGGTTTTGACATTGTGGGTCCAGTGGGTTGCTCATGTCTCATTTCAGTCATCTGGTAATATTTCAAATGAATAATTAACTACCTTTTTGGTCATTAACCTACATTAAATGATGTGTCAGTTTTGACAAATCCCATCCACAACAGAAATGACAAAATTTTAACATTAAGGAAAACACACATCCTATAAAAAGGTTTTAATTCTGAAAGGATGACCAGATGACAAGAGCCAGGGGTACTAAATACAAATCATATAGCAGTCCCACAGAGATTAGCTTGGTGCAGGGGTGTCAACATAAAATTGCATATTAATCCTTTTGGAAAAATTAAAGCATACCCTATCACATCAGATTGTTTTAGTCTTATAACAAGACACATTTTAAAGTCAGAAAAACAGCAGGTTAAATTATGCTAAACAACTCTTAAGTTACAATATGGGACAAGACATTCTGTTACGGCCTCTAACAGTTCACACAGCTGTGCAACTTATTAGTTTCCACTAATAAAAAAGGCAATAGTAACAGTATGTTACTGTATGTTGGTATTTCTCTACACTCCATAAGGTCAGTGGTTCATGCACATCAGAGACAATCACTGCACATGCAATCATTTCTCAATGGAATCTATTGTAGACTGTGGAAAATATCTTATACCTGCCCAACTAACCTCTGAGATTAATCAGTTTCCCTGCTCAACAATTTAAAATTATGAACAACACAAGCTTCTTTACAGTTAAGATAATACACTAACTGACAAATCAAGCATTTAATGAAACACTCTTCAGAATGTACCAAACCAGTAAAAAGAAAACAAAAAAAGACTCGAGAATTAACAATTTGTACATTCTAAAGCTGAACCAGGTTGATGACAAACATCAAGAGTGAGTGGAAAATTCAAAAGTGAGAAATCCCTTTGTTTTCAGGACATCTGTGATGGAGACAACTGGGCCTTCCTCATGGAGCGCAGGGCCTTTTCTCTTAGGTGCTTCTCCAGGTCATCCAAGCTGTCCTCTACTTCACTGTCTGATTCCTAAACGAAAAACAGCATGAAATACAGGCCTTTCAACTTGCCACCTGGACACAAATACAGAATCGTGGTGAATGACAAACCCAGCATAATAACAACCATTTATATGTTCCCCGTTGAGCAGGAAGCACAAAGCCTTGGTAGCTAAAAATCACAGAAACTAGCCATCACCTTTCTAGACTCTCCATCCTCCTCCACACATTGGTTTTCTTGTCCATCTCCAGTCACAGTGCCGCCACTCTTGGCCTTCTTATGTTTCTTGTGCTTCTTGTGTTTCTTCTCTTTCTTGTGTTTCTTTTCCTTCTTCTTCTTCTTTTTCTTCCCACTGCCCTCAACATCAGAATTCTGCAATAAAACAGATTTTTATGAAGACAACATTAACAGTGCTACTAAATAACGCCACAAACAAAGGATGTATGCCACAACTGGGACTTATTTATTTTCAGGTAATTTTTAACAATCCAACGTCATACTTTTTATTTTTGAGGTTCAGAATGCATTCACAGACTGTCAGTATTTAAGGTCTTTAAAAGTGTTAAAGAGATGGGATGATGTTGCATATTGAATCTTCAGAGTAAAGTTCACATTACTGTATACTTCCGACATGATGAAGGTATTACTGAGGTGATGGTGGATGGCAATACTGGCTAATATAATCATACACAACATTATTGGCTTGCTGCCTGCTTATTTACACACAAATTGAATAGGCAGATTGTCCAAAACTACCCATAATATTCAAGACTCCAATTATGAACCTGCAGCCGATCTTAAGACAACCATATTTAGTCAAAAAGCTAAAATATCTAACCTTGCTTGGGGATTGACTGCCAGAACCACTGCTGGCTTTTTTTGCTGGTGGCGGAGACCCACTGGCTGAGCGAGACGGCGAGGGGGAGGCAGATGCAGGGACTGGACGTTTCTGAGCTACTGGTTGAGGGGAAACCGATCTGGAGGATGCTCTCCTCATAGGCTTGGGACTTGGAGATTGTCTGTGGAGAGGACAAAGGTGACATTCAAAAAGGCCAATGGCACATTTACATAACAGATTATAGAATACGAAAAGATAAAAACTGCATTACGACAATCATGAGATGGTGCTATCTGCCTTGCTTACCTCTGGTTGTTGCGTGGCTCTGGGGTGCGGGACACTCTGCGGATGGGTTTGCCACTGTGTGAAGGGGACTGCTGTCTCCTCTGGTTAGATGGAGATGTATTGGAGGTTTCAAAGCGTCCCTGAGGACTGGCGGAACCCCTTACAGCGCGACTGCGGTTTGCAGGGGACGGGGAGAGGCGGCTGGCTGCTGCAACTGGGGATCGCGCATCCCTGCCTGGCCTGACCGAAGGCAACATGGGGCTCCTCCTGTGTCTGGGTGGAGATGAGGATGGAGGAGTGCGTCTCCTTAGAGGAGGAGAACTTCTGCGCTTGGGGGACCTGGACGGCCGTCGCTTGGCCCCTGGAGAAGAGCGTTTTGTGGGAGAGCTAGATATCTTCCTCTTCTGTGGAGGCAAAGGTGAGGGGCTGTAGCGTCGTTGGATAGGGGGTGAATATCGTCTTGGGGAAGGCGAACGACGACGGGGAGGTGGGGAAGGAGACCTGGGAAGCCCAAAATGTAATTGTCAAAAAAAACTTTAAATGGTCAGTTATTAATTCCTTCCTAGCTCTAGAGATAAAAATGATTTACAGGGCTATACCTTCGTCGAGGAGGAGAGGGAGATCTGCGACGCCGTGGGGGAGACGGGGTGTGACGTCTGCGTCCAGGAGAAGGAGAACGTCTTTTCCTGAAGGGATAAAAATAATAAAAAAATAATTATACATATGAAAAACACAGAACATCATTTGATATAACATCATGTTAACCCTATCCGCCCTGAAAAACAGCGAATACAGCATCTCCAATTCATATTTTAATTATTTTATTTTATTTCATAAGAGCTGGAGTCTTATCGTCTTTTCCAGCTAAAAGCTAACACTCTGACCGTCATGGTGGTGTCTTTGTAGCCTCTACAGGAGGTTTTCCATCCAGCCTGGAACTTGTGCATTTCTTTCAGGGTCTTTGAGCAATAAATCCTTACATCAAAGATTGATCCACTTTATGTCCATAATTTGTGAATTTTCAGCCACTGATCACCGCTAGCTCTGATGCTAACCATCCATTTTGATTCCCATGATGCTTTGGTAGACGCTTGTTTTTGTCTTGTAAACAAATGGAAGGCAGGTCCGTCACACATTAGGCCCATATAAAGCCGGCAATACATCATCCGAGGGACAACAAAGATTGTTTATTGTGAGGAGCGATCACTCGAAATCAGAATGCCAACATGTGACCAAAGATAGTCTATTACCGTTCTAAGCCGTTCTACAGAGAAGAATGGCATTACCGTTTTGAGTTTTGGGATAAACTTGGTCATTTTTTGAAGAAATGTAAAGTTTGTCCTGTATACGAGTTATAATGTTCATTATAGAGCTGGGCAATATATCAATATTATATCAAATCATGATATGAGAGTAGATATCGTCTTAGATTTTGGATATCGTAAAATGGCAAAAGTGTCTTTTACTGGTTTTAAAGGCTGCATTACAGTCATTTTCTGAACTTACCAGACTGTACTAGCTGTTCCATTATTTGCCTTTACCCACTTACCGTAGTCATTATATCCATATTACTGATTATTATTTATCAAAAATCTCATTTTTTAAATATTTTGTGAAAGCACCAATAGTCAAAACTACAATATCGTTGCGGTATCGATCTCGAGGTATTTGGTTTTCTCCATATCGCCCAGCCCTAGTTCATTATGTTTATTTTTACAGTGGATGACTACCAAGACATATGAGAGCTATTTTAGACAGGAGAGTGGCTTAGCTTTTATTGTTGTGTGTGTGATATCAATACATATCTGTGAGATTCAATTTCCATTTTTTCCATCTTCATGGTCCCACAACTTCTTCTTATTTTTTTTTTTTTTACATTAAAGTGACCTCACTGCATTACAAATATTCTAATAGCCCAGTTTGTCCTGAAAAAAAGTTTATAGATTAACTGTGCACAACAGGGTTGATGTTTTAAAAGCTTTTTTAGAAAATAAAACCAGACGGATCATGAGCTGTCAAACATACCTGAGGGTACAGAGGGTTAACCGTTAGATAACAATGTGCAAGTACTGTGCTAAGTATCTAACCTTGGAGAGGTATCCCTGTGTCGCCTCCGAGGGGAGGGTGTGCGGCTGCGTCTCCTCCTGACGTCTCCATTTCTGGCACCTGGCCCTGTAGTTGGCCTCTTGTGCCCATTGTCTTCGGAGGAGGAAGACCCTGTATCTGAAACCAAACAGAGGACATCAGCAACTGTTTTATTGTAGCCTTGACTGACTGTATGCGTTGAGGAAAAAACACCAAGGTTGGGGTTAGGGCACAGCTTCAAAAGTCCATGAGACGATGGGTGCAAGATGGCATATACAAAGACTTGGTTAGAAAAAAAGAGGGGTTGGGTACGGGAGAGACAGAACGGGGATAAAAACGCTTATAACCTGAGGACGACTGTCGATTCTGCCTGCGATACTGACGTCGCTGCTGCACCGAATCTGCTGTTGCCTCTTTCTCATTTTTATCCTCGTCTGAAACGTAGAGCATTGAGTGTCTCAGTGTTAGCAAAATCAGTGAAACAGACTGCCATGGGAAAGTAAGTTAATACAGAAAAATGACCGATATACCTGTGGCTTGAGTTTTTATTAGGTCTATGCATGGCATTTGACCATATATTTAGAGATGTCACAATTTCAAATTCTGCTATACAATTAATTGCGATTAACGATATAATTGTGTCTTTCAGTCAATTTAAAAATTATTTACCTATTACTTTTTCAAACAAATTCAAGTTTTGAATGAATCCCAGGATACATATTTTCAAAAACTTGACAATAGGACATTTATCCTCATCAATAAAAAAAAAAAAAAAAACACATTAATCATTAACAAAAAAAAAAAAAAAAAAGCATGTTCGATTTCTCTGGCTTGAGACCATGGCTATATTAAGAGATATTTAGAGTTGCTATGGCAACAACATATAGCTGCAGCTAGCATAGTTTTAGTTCAACAGTCCGACCAATAACCACTTATATAATTACAATTTGGCACATCTAAACAAAATCAACAATTACCATCAACAGTCACACCCCTTAGGACCTTTAAAAAGGTTAGCAAACAAGTTGTAATTTACAGATTAGAAAAATAAGAGCCCAAATCCCAGAGGATCTACGGTAGCATAAAGTTAAAAAATGACAGCCATTTCCACTACGGCGTCGTCATTTACGGTAACGTTACTAATTTAACAAAGCACAATGGTAGATTAAACACAGACAGACTAACATTACTAAAACGTGTAAAAGGTGGTTCGGTGGATTATTAACATTCAAAAGCCGACATGACTTGCAAACTGCGGGTGGGGCTTCCTTTGGTAGTAATCCATAGGATAGCTACAGTTCTGGGACATTACACGGTTTGTAAACGTGTTTGATGGATGCAAACCAAAGTGTGACCAATCTCATTGTTACAGGCCTACATACAGTTATACTTCTATTGTCCGTTGTGCTAGTATAACAATGGTGTGTTTCATGAGGTTTTTGTTCATTCCTTTTTGTCTTGATATGCCAAGTGGTTTCAATACACAATTATCAAAAGCAGCTGAACGTATTGGATCATTGTAATGAGGTCCTCGGGCATAGATTCGCTCAACTTCCTACATTGCAAAAAAAAAAAAAAATATCCATTTGCTACGGTCTAACATAACCTGGTTTCTGAACTGAAGTCAGAATATTCATTTTGGCATGATGTTGAAGCACGATTTTCACACAAGCCCATGGAAATAATTTTTCTTTCTGCACAGGGAGACCAAGCTTCTACCATTAGCCTAGTAATCTTAGCTTGTAGTGCATTTTCACAAATAATCATTTTCATGTCATTGGCACAATGATTAAAAGTGGGTAATTTGTAATGGGAAACATTAATGTGGTAAATGTACATGCGCCATCATGCCCCTTCCTGCTGAAAACCGGGGCAAGTAGAAGTGGCTGGGAACTCAATATGACCAGCCATTAAAATGTGTGAACCGTGTGGTGACAGGCCATTATATTTCTTCAAAGAGACATAATGTAATGCTTACCTGACTCAGACCCTTCAGAAGGTCTGGGCTTGGCATTATCAGATGGAGAATCACCCCTTCCTCCTGGTTTTCGCTTCAAACCTTAAAAACCAAGACAAAACAAGAATTATAGATGCACTTATGATAATCCTATTATTTTACTATAGCTCTTGCAATAACAGCCTAGTCCTAAAAATGCACAGGAATTATTTGGCTTTCTGTAACCTCAACAAGGGAATTTAAGCATTACACGGTTTTAAATGATGAAATCTAACTTCTAAAACACAGGAGGAGCTATAAGCATAAGTGTGGTTGTCAGTATGAGATAAAGACGTAATTATTTAAGGGGAGCAATGAAAGAATTCTAGAGATCATACCAAATGATCTGGCTGGCGATGCAGAGCCTCTGCCCCTTCTGGCCCGTGGAGATGGTGATCGTCTGTCCTTCCCCGCGGGGCTAATGGGGTTGTCAGGATGATGGACCGGTTTCCGGGGCGGTGTGTTAGATATTCTTTTCACTGCTTTTTTAGGTGAGCGAGAGTTGGAAGAGCTGCTGCCAGAGGATGAAGCTGAGCGAGAGCGCCTCCTGCAGGTCACAGACACATTAACAACATTAAAAGTTTTTTCTCATGGGACATCAGGGGTTTACCCAGTAGAGTGAGTTACTTGGCAACGACCTGGGTTCTAACCCAACCAGTAGTCCTTTGCTGCGTGTCATTCACCCCCCTCTTTTCATTCTCCAGTTGCTCTTCTCCTACATCTTCTGTATGGGCCCAGATCTACTGTACACAATTGTGGTGGCCAGTAAAATACTAAAACAATATAAATAGATAATAGGTCATCTATCTAATATATAAATAGATTGTTCCTTTAACCACTAGGCTGCAGCCACTGACCTGCGGACAGGGGAGCGTCTGTGTCTCTGTCTGGAGCTGGTAGGGCCACGTCTGGGGGGGCTCCTTCGACGAGGAGACATCCTCCTCCTGGGACTCGGTCTTCTACGAGGGGAGTAAGATCTGAAATGGGGAATATAGGGAAAGAAGCTTAGAACTTTTTTTCTCTCTTCTTTAAGAACTTTTTATACACGATCACTGGAACAGAAGATCAGAGGAAACCATAATAACTTAAAATTAAATTAACAGAAATTACCTAGAACGGGAGCGTCGCCTGCGAGTGCGGGAATGAGAACGAGAACGGTGGTGAGGTCTTTCCCTCCTGCTGTCCTTCTCCCTTTCCCGGGACCTGGGCCTTTCCTCTTTCTTATTAGTTTTCTCTGGCGAAGATTCTTTGACTTCAGTCACAGAGTCTGGTTTCACCACCTCCACAACTGTGTCACTGCAGTCCACAGAATGAAGTTTAAATTCTAACCCTGGGTTTGTTTTATTCATTTATCTAAAAGCAAAGCTACAGTACTATACTACCTGTTTCTAAGCTTAACTATTTTTGCTTTTGATCCAATGCACTGCAACAACCCTCTCCCACCACACATTAATAATGAAAGGATTAACATGAAAGAAATTTGAAAGTATGACTCACAAAACTGACTTGAATTACAAAAAAAAAAAAAAAAAAAAAAATTTAAACAAACTAAACCTTATATTAGGAACAAATAACTACCGACTAAATCCAAGACAACATTTTAGGCAAGGGAAGTATTTTACAAACCAGATGGATGGAGTTTCTTGGATGACTGGTTCTGGCAGAACTCCTTCCAATGTATCTGGCTCCACAAGCTGCTCCAAAGGTTTGGTGGGCAGCTGCATCAGGGGTGGAGGGGGTGAACTGCTCTCAACTGGACTGGGTTTGCGTCTTGGGGAGCGCGAGGCACTACGTTTCCTTTCCCTCTTCACTGGCGACCTTCGCCGTGGTGATGGGGACCTTGTCTTCCGTCTGGACAGAGAAGTAGCAAACAGAATAAATAGTCTACACAAATCCAACATCTGTCCACTGATCTCAATACTGACACATTGTTTTCTTACCTCCTTGGGCTTTTTGACTGAGCCCTCTCTCGGATGTCCTTTTCCTTCTTATCGTCATCAACCTTCTTCAGGGAAGCTAGCTTCTCCTGTTCAATCTACCGGAAATGGAACAACGGGGAAACGATCAAATAACCATTGCCAACAATATATGTTCTATCCTGAAATACAGTATTTATACATCATCTAGGGTGTCCAATACTGTGTTCAATGTTGTTGTCTCTGGCCCCATTCCGACCTGATTTTTTAAAATCGGATCGGAGTGATCCGATCCCAAGTGGACAGCTCTAGGTATTTGCGTTCCCACCTGGCAGTAGAATGTGTCTCCAAATGCGTCCTGAGTGCCCATTTGTGATCAGATGTAGATAATTTCTGTTTCCATATAGGCTGGTTGTGCAAGTGTGTTTATAAATGTCAGTTGTTACGCTCACATAAATGACAAGTGCGATGACTAATGAAAAAGCGCCACCTACAGTCTGTGTGCTGACATAAGATGCCTCCTGACAGGCAGTGAAAGTGTGTTCGGCTCGCCGTACACTTGAACCTTCTAACTCAATCTGTGTGGTCTGAAGTTTAGTTTTTTATATTATATTTGCTTTATTTTCCACCTCATGTTTGCTTATGGAGTGGTGTTAACGTTACTGCTGATGAAGACCCAACATTTCCAGATTTTTCCGCTTCATAATAAAAGCACTTAACAATAACAGGAGACTTTCGTTGTGAATTTTTAAGAAATGAAATCATTCCACAGCCAGTTTGACTACTTAGTTTGCTGTCTTTCACCAGAGCTAACACAGCGCTGTGAAGGTATGTCTGACAATATCAGCCTTTTAAATAACTAAAGGAGACGCCGTACGAGCAGGAATTATGAAACTAAAAACTATTTTATTGTATACCAGCGGCTGGCTTTTCCATGAAACCGTGCTGCAGAGAGCTCCAGATAGCCGGGGATAAAAGAGCAGGCAGTACCGGAACAAAAACACAGAAAAGTATGATAACATCCAAAACACATGATTCACTCTCAGTGGATTCTGTGACATGATAAATACTTTGAACGAGTATGTGATTCCACTCACAGTTGAGTAGGAGGCCCTTATTGTGACTCAGGACACATTTCCATTCTCACTGCTATAAGAATGCAGACATATGCTGCCTTGACCTCCTCTGAAAGGGGTTTTAGTGATCGGATCTCAATGCGTCCACAACGCGTGTCCTGAGAGCGTTTTAACTCGTACTTAGAGCTGTCCACTTGTGATCCGATCTCTCAGATTGGATTTTATTACAAGGTGGAAACAGGGTCTCAGTGTCTTACAAAAGGGTGTTTGACAAATTGTGTACGCTTCTACCCAAAACATTGTCAGACTTATTTACTAGGGGTGTGACGAGACACTCGCTCACGAGACAAGACGAGACACGAGATTGGGGTCACGAGAGCGAGACGCGATTTTAACTCTAATTTAAAGAAAACTTCAGTTAAGAAATATGACTGGGAAAAATAGTCTTTACTCAGAGAACCAAGGTTACAAGCTAGGGGTGTGACGAGACGCTTACTCCACGAGACGAAACACATCACGAGATTGGGTTCATGAGAACGAGACGAGATTTCGTCGAGGTGAAAAGTTGTCTCGTGAGGCGATGTGATGTCAGCGTGATGGAGCGTGGAATTACTATTGAAAATCCCCCTGCCACTTTTTAATCATTTGTGTGGCAACATTTTGGTTTTCCTGCGGAAATAATAAACGGCAAACGAGTGACAGACAAGACGAACACAATATGTAAACATTGTAAGAAAGAAATGCCGTATACCGCGGCTAACACGAGCACTATGCAAAAACACTTACAGCACCACCACAGCTCTAACAAGAAATGCCGTACTACTAACTACTGCACCCGCGACTCGCGGGTGCAGTAGTTAGTAGTACGGCATTTCTTTCTTACAATGTTTACATATTGTGTTCGTCTTGTCTGTCACTCTTTCACTCTTTTCACCTCGACGAGAAATCTCGTCACGCGAGATCTCGTCACACCCTTATTATTTACACCAGCTTTTTCCAAAACTTCCTACTCACCTTCAGCAACCACAGATCAATGACTTTCTTACAGCATACCGAGCCATTTTGCCAAATTTACCTCAGGGAGAAGCTCACCTGTCTCTGTTTAATTTCCTCTTTCTTCTGTTCAAGAAAAGCAGACGGGATGCCAGCAATGTTCTCCTGGGCACTCAGCAGCAGGGGCCACAAGTCCCTCATGAACTCCCGGGCATTCTTCCCATTCAAGAAGCCCGTCAGGTTGATCTGCATCATCTTGCTATCTGGGTGCTGCAACACACACACACGAAGGGGGGAGAGAAAAAACCATATGGCCATTGAAATAATGGAAGGCAAAATATCAGGGGGTGGGGGTGGGAGGGGTAGGATCCCACAAATGGGACTACCCTACCCTCTAACCCTCACTAAACTATACCTGTGACTGTGTAATTAACCATACTCAAAACATGTAAGACACTGACTACAATTCTTAACATACCTGGGTCCAATACTTGAATCAATAATAAATTTGTGATTGATTTAAAATCGTACTCACAAACTCAAACTGAGAATGCGAGCTAGCTGGAGGGGAGGGGGACATATCTAGTGATATAAAAACTGCATGCAATATTGCTGTTATACCTATTTCTGATTCTTATTCCCCAGATTTAAAATCAATAACATATCCACTAATTACATTTCTGTGTCCCTGCCCACCCCTTGTTCTCCGGTCACCCCACAGTCTACACTTCATGAGTTAAACATTTAGCCACAATACAGAGTGCATTAAAACCCAACACTGCAAGTACAGTTCCGGTGTCTTCAGTGAGTCCCGTGGGATCAGTGGGCACGGAGCTCCCTTGGCTTGCTTCCGCCTCCCTACCGCTTGAGACTCAACCACCTTGAGCTTAATGTTATATCATTTATCTAAATTGCAAGAGACGAACAAGCAATAATGAGTACACAGTTACACAAAAAAGGAGTTTTATTTCAACAACTGATAGAATTATGGTGAGATACCGTAATCTCAATTGAATTTCCCTTTCTTACCATTATGCAACAGTACCCTTTAAACTTAGCTCAGCCCGGCCCACCCCAAAATATATGGCAAGTAAAAGATCAAATAAAAAGAACAAAAAAATATATATCATATTGTTAAGCGTCAGTTCTGGTGTCACAGATAGTAAATAAATACATGTGGTTTTTGGCGTCTTAGGAGAACGAAAGTTATTAATGTGGGTTATACGCTTATAAACCAAAACTACCATTGAAATATTATACTATGGGATGGAATCCTAGTAATAAATGTATAACGGAAGAATACTGTGTGTAAATTACTTACTTATCCTGCCCCTGTTTTCCTATTTCCAAAAGTAAGCCGGTGCAATGGAAATTACCCATTACCCAGACATCACAAGTGGTTTGACATATCAGTGGGGTACACATTACGATTGAATAAAGGAAACTGTTGGACAATGAGCCTACTTAAATAAAGTAGCCAATAGCCTATGAGATAAAGAACATGCACAATTTAGTATTTAAAAATGAAATACATAACATTAGTGGGCCTCAGCATTACAGCTCTACTGGCAAGAAGGATTTTGTTAAGGTCAAAAACATGACCACTACAGATATTTCATAGCCTTCCAGTTTAAAGAGTAACTTGATACCAAACAGAAAAGTATTGTTTCCTGTGGTTCAAAATCTCAAGACTGTTGCACATCTGACAACACGCAACTGAGATGCTGGGTGCTGTCAGAGGATTAACAGACTTGTTACAGAATAACTCAAAATCAGATGAAAATCTTGTTTTTGTTGACCTCCAGAGGTTGAAGTTCTCCATTTGCTACAGTGATGTAGATACACACCAGGGGTGTTCATGGCACTCTCACATCCCTGTAAGGTGTAGTCACAAGTGCAACAGAAAACCCTGCTGACCACACCCAACAGAGGTGCAAAAGAGATGAAACTTTCAATCAGAGGCACAATACTTTTCAGATTGGTGTTAAAATACTCCTAGTTACTCTTTAACGAATGTAAACAAGGAGCTCCATTACTCTTAACACTAGGCTGTGGCAAATTGTTAAACCCTCCCTGATTTCATCCTATAATTCCAATTACATTTAAAAGGGGTCGGGGCAATTTAATGATGCACTGCTAATACCTACAGAACATGATTATGGCATTGTTCAGGTATGTCTTTCACTGACATGATATTGGTAATCCCTGCATATAACTCACCTCAAACCACACACTGCATCATGAAGGGAGAGTTGGGCTCAGTGACTTTGGGCTCAGGAGAGAGCTAATTAGGTGTTGGTGCTATACTTCTGATGCAAGGTATAACATCCATATTGGTTCAGGCCTTTTAAATCATAAATCACATCATCATTAGAAGACTGCTGAATAAAGGCACTTTGTCACATAACAGCAAAACATGGTTATGTCATAAATCAGTTTAACACCAATTGTTACTTTACCCATTCAATTTCAAATTTGACTAGGATTTGCAATTATTTGCTTACATCCCTTCTTACTATCTAAACAATGCCCTCAAATGTATGACAGTTTTGAAAAAAACAAACACTTTAAAGACATTACCTTCTCCTCGAGCTGGTTAAATATGAACTCTATGACGACATCGTCCTCGAACCCCAGAATCTCTGTCACTCGCTGAGTAATCCAAGGTTTGATGACTTCCAGGTTCACTTTGGTCATGTCCACCTACGGGCGAAACAAGCAATCAATGGCAGCCAGTTAGTAAAGACAATAAAATGACCTGAGGCTTCAATGTTTCACAGTTTCATGCAATCATAAACAGTGACTGGCACATCACAAACATAACTACCGGTAGTCAGTACTAGGGCTGCAACAACGAATCGATAAAATTAAATTACTAAAAAAGTTGGCAACGAATTTCATTATCGATTCGTTGTGTCGCGCAACTATTACGCCACTCAGTTGCGGAGATAAATTTTTTTTTTAGTTGAGCGCAGAGAGAAGCAGCGCGGAGCGGATCAGCGCGGAGCGAAAGAAAAGAAAAAGAGCAAAGCGGGCGTAAAGGAAATACGGAGAGAGACCGGAGAGACCCGTAACGTTGTTCTGAAACACACGGCGGAGACAGAGAAATCAGTACGACCTAAGTCATCCAAGGTGTGGGAGCATTTCACACTAAATAAATCAAAAACATGTTAATTGCAAGATAAGCAAAAGCGACACGGCATGGCACGGGCGCACCACGGTGATGAGTCAGCCCCTAAAACGTAAACATTGGAGTCCTTGACAGGGAGGAAGGGAGTTCAACAGCACGGTAAAGTCACTACACAATCCTACTTCTGTTCCGTTTTGAAGTGAGGAACGTAACGTCCCTCCAGTAGCTCTTGTGGTGATGGTGTTTACTCGTTATCCAGCTGACTAGTATGACAAGCTAGCGTTAGCTCGTTAATAACGGTAATAAAGCAGGGGTGGTATAGTTTGCAAGACTAAAGACATGTTTTTATTCACCCGCCTTTTTTGGCCCATTAATTTTTCAATCTGTTGTCATATATATTCTGTGCTTTGTCCCATATCAGTTATTGTTGACAAATATATTAGTGTGTGGTGTATAAATGAACTTAACTTGCACTTACTACAATGATGGTAATAATTTAATGAATAAGTGTGTGTGTGTGTGTGTGTGTGCGCGTCTGTCTTCTCTGTATCTGCTATTTGGGTTACTTACCTTTACACAACTATTAACTAAAACAACAAGTATGTATGTATTGAGTTGATGTAAATGAATGCTTTTTTTTTTATCCGATTCATCGAAAAAATAATCGACAGATTAATCGATTATTAAAATAATCGTTAGTTGCAGCCGTAGTCAGTACATCTTTTCAAGGAAACATTTGTTTGAGAAAGAAAAAAGGGTACTGACACTGTAAAATAATGCAAATGTAGATGATCTTATACCTTCTTGTCCAGACATTCTGCAAACTTCAGCTGCTTCAGCAGTTTCTTCTGCTTGTTGCTGAAACGGTTGTCTTGCTCCGCACTTGTACCCTGAAGAAAAATCAACGATCGACTCTTAGTTGGCTAATTTAAAATGGCAATAATATCTACACGTTTATAAACGTATGCTTGAAACATGTCTTGCACATTATTCATTAAGATGCACAACAACTTCCTTGGTATTTGGCCAGTGTAACCTAAGCGTGACTGTACTCTAACATACCGGTGGATACGGACATCAACATCATAACACTGAGTAAAGTTAAGTAGGCAAACATTATGACACTTTTGCTAACACACGACGTCAAATTAAAATATTATTAGTTTAATACAGTTTACGTGACCACAGTACCGTGTTAAATCTAAACCGTCAAACTGAATCAGATGACGTTGATACCAACAAGCTAACGTTAGCTAAGCTAATAGTCAGCCTGCTTAATCCTCCAGGGGAAACTTACAGGCTAATATTAGCCACGATCTGGAGGCCGTCAAAGACAGAACATCAAAAGCCACATTAGTGTTGTTATTCAGTGCATCTACTTATTTTAGCCAACGTAAGCGTAGTAGTTATCGTGACTACTCCACAGAGACGGAAACGGTGCACCGCCATGGTGCACCGCCCGGACGCCATCTTAGCAGAAGTAGCTAGCTAGCTAGTTGGCTCGTCTATTTCCTGCAAATGTGTCTATCTGCAAATGAGTATGTAAAGGCTATTGCGTGCAGGTAATGTATCGTTACATAAGGCTATAGGGTAACAAACATTCATTTTGTAAATACGTGTAAACTCTGGATATAGCCCAGGTGAAACACGGCTCTTGTTGAAATCCAAGATTGTTTGTCATCGATTGATAGACGGAGCCCTGACCACAACGTTATCGCTTGACTGTATGGCCTTCCACCTAAATACAGCATATTAACGTATAAAACAAGGAGTATATACATCCATGCAACTTAGCAATAAGACACTAAAAAGTCTGAAATACTTTTGTAGAACTTACGCGGAAGAATCCCGCGTCCATTATCGGAGAAAATGGATATTAGCAGGCGGTGTTGAGAAAGACGTGCGTGGCTCCGGTGAGATTAGTACTGGCGAGCCGGATGAAGGGTGCGCCTCTTCAGGAAAGAACAAGCACTGCATCTACTGTAATGACTTGCTTGAGAGATATAAGAAGAGGGGTACATCCATAGATAAATGGTACATCATTCATTAGTAGGCCTTTATCCTACGGAGCCCCTGAAGTCCCGAAAGGTTGTTTTTTTTGTTCCATTAATCAATTAATCTTTTCCACTAACTCCGCACTAAAACGTAGCCTTTACTTTAAACATTATCCTGCTTTTCCTGTTTTCTGTAATTGTGTCACCATTTCTTGATGTTTTCTGCTAAATTCCCCTTGATAGCACAGCAACTGCAGATCCTGTTGCTTCTGTTTGTGGGTCTTTTGAGCCATCCGTTAAAAAAAATGGAACACTGTCTTTATACTTATGGTCCCTATAACTATAGTATTCATTGCTTAAATCTGTGGTCTTATTCCTGTGCTTAATCCATAATTTCAGATCTACAGACATATTTTTTTTTTTTAACTCCCAGACAGGTTTTGCAGGCCACAACACAGTTACACAAAACTCTTCACATATCTTTTGCCATTTGCTCTCCTGTCCAGCCAAAACCTCCTTTTCGTTTCCTCTTTTTCTTCCATGTCTGCGTCACCCTTTTTGTTGGATAGTTATCTTCATGTCCCCTTAAATTGACCCAGTAATTGGCTACCAGCTGTTTCTGACGTAACCACAATGGCATTTCACTGCCATCAACTTGGGGTGCACAAACTGGGGAGGTTCTAACTGATCCTAAACATAATCTTAGAGCCCAAGCTTCCTATCCAGGTCTGCCAGCACAGAAAGCTACTGGTCCGTATAATATGCTCCTGTAGTCTAATCTCGATCTTATTAAGACTACATAAATATATTTCAAAGATGCAAAATCAGCTCCCCACCTCTCCAGCCCAATTTTTTTTTTACATTTATTGACTACATATATGCTCACTCCATGTCAATCTCAGATCGAAATACACTCCTGAAAATCGAAAGTTATTTCCATACAGTTTCAAATTGCATTCCCTGATTTTCTTTCTTGTGGAGAACATAGCTTTTAAACATAGCTTTTGTTTTTTTGTCCCACTCAAATTTATTAATAACATCCTGTATTTTCTTAACTATATGTATTCAACATTTTCTCCCTCTTTTCCACCAAACCCGTCATCAGCAAACAATGATCTCCCCACAGCCTTTGAAAAGTTCTTTTAGTATGCAGAATGCCCCCTTTCTGAGTGTTTTAGTATTATATATATATATATCTTGTATCATAAGTTTATAATTATTGATGCATTAATCTGTAAGTAGATTTTTAATGTATAGCTGATCGAGGTGGCAGTGCAACATAGTTTATTTGTAAATCAAAATTTACAAAGTAACTATTTACACTACCGGTCAAAAGTTTTACAACACCTCAATTCTTTTTGTTTTTTATTGAAATGTCAGCAGTTCAAGTCCAATGAATAGCTTGAAATGGTACAAAGGTAAGTGGTGAACTGCCTGAAGTTAAAAAAAAAAAGTAAGGTTACCCAAAACTGAAAAATAATGTACATTTCAGAATTTTACAAAAGGGCCTTTTTCAGGGAACAAGAAATGGGTTAACAATGTAAAGCTGTTCTGCAGCAATGGAGGTTGATCAAGCTGTGAAAGTTGGTGCTACCAATTCCCACAGGTGTTCCAACTTGTCTGGACTACTTACAACCCCCTCTGTTTGTATAAAAGTATTGTTGGAACACACTGTAGCACCATACCCTTGTGAGCATTATTTGAACAGTATTGTACTGCAGAAAGTAGTGTGTTGCCATAAAAATGGCAGGAAAAAAGCAATTAACACTGGAAGAGAGAGAGACCATCATAACACTTAAGAATGTTGGTCTTTCCTACAGAGAAATTGCGAAGAAAGTCAAGGTGTCACTGAGTACAGTATTCTTCACCATCAAAAGGCACTTAGAAACTGGGGGAAACTCTGACAGGAAGAGGTCTGGCAGACCCAAAGCCACGACCGAATCAGAAGACAAGTTTCTGAGAGTCAACAGCTTGCGTGATAGGCGGCTCACAGGACAACAGCTTCAAGCACAGCCTAATAGTGGTCGTAATAAACAAGTCTCAGTTTCAACTGTAAAGAGAAGACTTGGAGCTGCAGGTTTGATAGGTCGAGTTGCAGCAAGAAAGCCATTGCTAAGATGTAGAATAAGAAAAAGAGGCTTGCCCGGGCCAAGAAACATCGTCAATGGACTACTGAAGACTGGAAGAAGGTGTTATCTTCAGTTCATCACACAGGATTTTTGTACGCCGTACAGTAGGTGAAAGGATGGTTCCTCAGTGTGTGACATCAACTGTCAAACATGGAGGAGGAAGCGTGATGGTCTGGGGCTGTTTTGCTGGATCCACGGTCAGTGATTTGTACAGAGTGAAAGGCACCCTGAACCAAAACGGCTACCACAGCATTTTGCAGCGCCATGCAGTACCCTCTGGTATGCGCCTAGTTGGTCAGGGGTTCATCCTACAGCAAGATAATGACCCAAAACATAAGTCCAAGCTATGCCAGAACTACCTTAGCAAAAAAGAACAAGATGGTAAGCTTAAAAACATGGAGTGGCCAGCACAGTCACCAGACTTAAACCCCATTGAGCTGGTTTGGGATGAACTGGACAGAAAAGTGAAAGCAAAGCAAACTACAAGTGCTACACATTTATGGGAACTTCTGCAACAGAGTTGGAAAGAACTTTCTGAAGAATATTTGATTTCCATTGTAGAATGTGTTCAGCTGTTATATCTGCCAAAGGGGGCTACTTTGATGAGTCAAAAATGTAGAATACATTTTGGTTTATAAATTGATTCCATGATTTCTTTTTTTAACTTAAATTGTTCATTTGTTCTATTCTTTCATTTCAGAGTACAATAAGACATTGAACTGCATGAATTTCAATAAAAACCTGGAAAAAGTGGGGTGTTCTAAAACTTTTGACCGGTAGTGTATGTTGGTGAAATAAATGTTAAGTAAAAACTACAATAATTCTCAGTAGAGTAGAAGTACAAGTAGGCCTACCTTAAAATTATATCTAGTTACCACCATAACCAATGCTATCAGTAATATATAACAATACTATCCTCAACAACATCCTACTTAGTAGGAAAATCACATTCTATGTAGAATACGAAATCAACAATTTACAATAATCACTGCTGTTTGGGTAAATCCTTTTTTTTTAATTATTATTCAAGGTCTGATTTAAAATACACTGCATTTTTATACATTGCTTTCCAAAGTACACTACAGTAAATAAGGCTTAATTTGATATTGGTGCTCAATCATAATTTAAAATAACACTTCTGGCAAAAAAAAAGAGGCAAAAATAAAGGCTTCTTGTTAGATGCCACAGCAAGGGTAGTGGGATTGTATACAGTGTGTGATATTCACTTGATAGACTATATTAGAAAACACTGCCTTTAAAAACAGCCAGAATCCGTAGTAAGTCATTACAGTCCAGAGTTAACTTAGCCAGCCATTCCTGATGATCCTGGAATCAAAGTGTCCAACAAATG
This sequence comes from Perca fluviatilis, assembly GCF_010015445.1. Taxonomy (NCBI): domain Eukaryota; kingdom Metazoa; phylum Chordata; class Actinopteri; order Perciformes; family Percidae; genus Perca; species Perca fluviatilis. The sequence goes on along the minus strand of NC_053131.1, from coordinate 24,557,342 downwards.
TGTTACTCTAAGTGTGCAACTGGTCCATATTGTATTAGACATTTTCATAGACATTGTAACGTTGTGTCCATTGATGTGATTAACATGGCATTTGGAAATCTTTTTCTGTTCTGTCTGAGGCAACGTGTGTAAAGTGATGCTTATACCATGATAACGATTAAAAACAACAAAGATGGAGGGAAGGTTTGACAGTATATTATTCCCTAAAAAAGACTGAAATGTGTGTGTTTGAGTGCATGTGTATGACATCTCACTGTCCACTGTATATTGAGAGCATCTGTTCCAGAGTAACGGAGGATACTGGTTGACAACATGTGAAAGTGAAGGAAAAGGAAGTGTGGGTAAATGCAGCCTAAAGGAAAGTCAGGGGTAGGGCATTGGTCTGTCTTTGCGGAGCAGGTTTTGCTAGCTGACTGGCAAACCCTCGCTTTTCCTCTTGTCTCGAATGGAGCGCAGCATGTCTGACACCAGTCCGTCGAGCCCGAAGACTGGTGCCCAGCCCCAATCTTTCCTGGCATTGGAGTCATCAAACCTCACAGGCCAGCTGTCTGCTGCAAAATGACAAGCAAGATGACCACATTACTTCCATCATATCAGTTCTAATTTAACGATAGCAACATCAATGCCACAAATCATTTCAAAATAAAACAAGATACAATTTAAAGTAAAAAGTCATTACTTTCAGTTCCATCCAAGAAAAGACCGTACAGATGTAGCTTTCTCTTAAAATGCCACACACTTTAACATGTTAACATGTCATTACAGCACTTTCTTAAAATCAACTCAATTGTGCCTTTTGGACAATTTAGAAGACTGGTTTTAAACCTGCACACTTCTACTTGTAACTGCTTTACATAATTGTATTTTCTTTTGCATCCCTATTATCCTAATGTATTTATCAAATACTTTTCCAATTCTGAATGTTTTATTGTCTTTCTATATTTCTTATGGTTGTACTTTCTGTGTTGTTCTGTATTTGTCTTTGTAATCTGACTCGATTTTGAAAATGAGGGTCGCCCCTCAATGATCTCTCGAGGATAAATAAAGGTTGAATGAATGAATGAACATGAATGATATTAGCTCTCCTTGAGCAAGTGAGAAAATCATCAATAAATCAAATGTACAATCCCACACAGATTTTGTGTGTAGGTATGTGTACCACTTCATACCGATGGTCTGGCGGACAGAGTCAGGATTGTAGGTGACTTTGAGGTGAGGGAGATGCTTGCGGATTTCTTGGGCCACCTCTTCTGGAGTGAAGCTCATGGCGGCGATGTTGTAGGTACGCAGAGACAGCTGGCACTCTGGAGCCTGCATGAACTCTACAGTGGCACGGTGGCAGTCAGAGATATGCATCATGGGAAGGCGGGTGTCAGGACGCAGGTAGCACTCATGGTGACCTGTGCTGAGAGCATCGTGGAAGATCTGAACTGCATAGTCTGTGAAGACAGAGGTTCGGAGTGCCTAATCTATAACATCAAGATGATTACACTGAATATAGATGCGTGGCATGTGCAGATGTGAAGTGATGCAATACCTGTTGTTCCTCCTCCCGGAGGTGTGTTGACTGATATCACACCTGGGTAACGTAGGCAGCGGAAGTCCAGACCATATTTATGATGGAGATACTAAAGAAAAAGACAAAGAATATTGAGATCTCTTAATATTTTACTAATGGATGTATCAGGATACTACGTGCATGTGTATTCATGTGCATTTTAAGATAGACACACCTCCCCCATCAGTTCTCCATGCACTTTGGACACGCCGTAAATGGTTCGAGGTCTTTGGACACAGAGGTCAGGGGCCGGATCACGTGGAGAAGAGGGACCAAATGCTCCAATGGTGCTGGGGACAAAGAGGCGCAGGCAGTTCTCTAGGGCCAAGTCCAGCACATTATGAAGACCTAGATGACAGACAGCAGACCATCCAAAGTGGAGTTTAAACATAATAATCCCTAAAAATGTGGTACATGTAAATGTGTGTCTGTCTATTCAGCAGACCTGTGATGTTGATCTTGCGTGCCAAAGCCACATTAGCTTCGCCAACAGCACTTAGCAGAGCACTGTAGTGGATCAGCCAAGTGACACGATAATTTACAATCAGTTCTCGGAGATGTTTGTAGTCCAACACATCAGCATATACAAATGGGCCTATTAGGAAAAGAGAAGAAGGTGGAGAGAGATCAATGAAAAGAAAGTAACCAATGATTTAAACAGCAGGGAAATAAGCTGTACATTCTGTTAAATGTAAATTGAAGAAGGATGTAAATTGTGTGAGTAAAACACAACATTGAAGGTCAAAAGAACTTGATTTGGTTTTGCATACCACTGCTGAAAACGTCAGGTGGAGGCTTCTTAATGTCTGACAGGATTACATTCTCTGTTCCGTACTGTTTCCTAGACATTAATACAGATATGATGACATTCAAAATTCCAAACACATTTTGACTTTAATATCTCAGGAATTTCTACATGTCTCACCTCAGTAACTGTGCCAGTCCCACACCTAACTGCCCAAGACCACCTGCACACATAGACAAAGTTTAATATGTTGGTGTATCTGTCCTGAGAAAACAAGACAACGTTTGGAGTTTGGTATGAAAATGGTATCAATGTTTTTGGTGCACCACGCTTCAGCTTTTTGTTTGTTCCAACGCTTTGTCCTGGGACAAAAAGTGACAGCAGACTATTATTCTCCCCACAGTCACTCATTGGCTCTTTTATGTCACGAGCACTGTCTGTACACACCCTATTGTGATGAGTCAAAATGGGGTCCTGCTGCCGGTCCACAGTGAAAACAACTCGAAAAGAAAAAAACGACAGCATGTGTCCAGTATTCCACTCATGCCATTGATGCCACAAAATGAATCCATCCTAGGGACTCTCTTGCATTTTATTTAATTTAAACAAAGGATCTGCTTGGAAGTGAATAACTCTCTCAGCTCCCTGAAAAGGTGCCCTTGAGAAAGGCACCTTAACCCCTATTGTAACTGCTCTGCGGCCAACAGTACAAAACAGTGGCTGCACAGTGAAAGTGGTAGAAAACAATGGCAGCTTCACAGGTTCAGTGTTTGTGTAGCTGTGGAAAAGTCCACCTTTCTTTCCATCTTTAGCTATTATGAGTTCATGACAGAAAATAGCATTTGCATTACCCGTGATGAGGACACGGGGGTTTTCCTGAGGAGGTGGAGGGCTGCAGGTCTCACGGCTGTTCCACCTGCTCATCTGCCTAGGCAAACAGCTGATGCTGCGACCGGGCAAACTCCGCGCCCTGCTGAGACAACCTCGGCAAAACAGGCCCAGCGCAGCCGCAATGGGCACACAGACCCCCGGTTGCATGTCCAGTAGCAGTCCTTAGAAAATTTAAATTAAACCATAACTGATGACACAGAACTTCTACATTGTGGTAGTGATCATTGGGGCATACACAAGTTGAATAGAATAATATTACAGACACAAATTGAACTTAATAGGACAAAAAATAAAAAATAAACATTTTTACCTGTGAGCTGACAAAATCAGAAATCCCAGACAGATGATTCTTGGTCCAAAACCAGCCGATGCAACTTAGGTTAGTAAACCCAAAACTATTCCTACCAAATAAGAGCTGATAAGAGGCATTTAAGTGTCAGAATTAAAAGATTACCATCCAACTGGTCAATGTTTCAGTTCACCCAGTAACCACTGGAAAAATAAGCAGATGTAGAAAGTCTTGCTGGGCTATGTGGTTCTTGTCCACATTGTACACTCGCGGCTCTTGATTAAACAGGACTACAGTCTCCAGCTTGCAAAGCTCCGTGTGTGCAAACATGCGGACTTGCAGTGTACAGGGATTTGTATTGTGAAGTGAGTTTAGCTGAGGTTAACAGGACTGGGAGGTGTGTCAGTTATAAAACCTTCTTCTATTCATAAAATCCATGGGGAATATATGTCAGAAAATATTTTTTTATAAAGCAAAAAAAAAACATGCGTTAAAAATATAGTTTGTTAAGCCCTAAAATATGGTGTGAAAATATATAGATCTAAACAGCATCAAATGACATCAACAATTAAATTTTTTTACACTATTTTTTTATGAAAAAAAAAAAAATCACTGTACATTAAAACACAGCAAGTTGTTACAAAATTTTAAACAACAATTCTACAGTCAAACGGCATTGCACATTAACATTCCTCCTAAAAACATGTTCTACATGTTCAGGCTGAACATCTTCACTCCTTCACATACTGACAGGGCATCAGCCTGTTTCCCCCACTTAATGACCATGTTCCTTATTTCCTCCTGAACCTCTTCAAGGTGACGAGCCTGTGGGGTCCGCCTCAGAAAAAAGCCTTAGGATAAAACATGGGCTTGAGTCAGCGTCAACACTTAATAAATAAAATCCCAGAATCATAGAAGTTAGCAACACCGTAGGCATTAGAGATGGTCCGATACCATTTTTTGCTTCCCGATATCGATTCCGATACCTAAACTTGCGTATCGGCCGATACCAAGTACTGAGCCGATACCAGTGTGTCATATATTTTATTATGTTTTAACAACTGTATACTACTATCCCTGTATGGATGTGATATTATTTCTATCTTTGTTGTCTGTCTGGCTCAGGTTAAACTCTGTAAATAAAAAAAAAAAAAAAAAAAAATGAAAACAAACACAAACAATGTAGTCGAGAACTTTCTTTTATTATCCAGTTTGACAGTCAGTTATAACGGAAAAAGAACATTAATAAACTACTTTAACGTAGATTTTCTTTAGGGCTTTATTACGTGGTATCGGATCGGTGCATAAACTCCAGTATACTGGATACTGGTATCAGTATCGGAACATCTCTAGTAGGCATACAACTCTGAATAACGAAAGCACTGGGCTTACATTAGAGGATGTTGAATGAGCATCTCTACTGAAAGTAACCACAGGAAGAAAAAAGAAACGAGATCATGTTTGAATACATCACCTCTCCAAAGCTGTAGGGACTGAGGGTGGACTGAGGGCCAGATTGCCAGCTCAGTGTGCTCATACAAGGGGTTAGAGTAGCAGTCTCTCTCCCTGGGCCTCAACAGTGCCTGGAACAAACAGTGAGTGTTCTCCTTCAGTCCTAGAACACACCTGAGAGGGAAAAGTGAGGGGAAATGTCACCTTGGACGTAAAGATTGTTTGTAAGAATGAAACTGTTGAGCTTTGTGTCAACCATCAATTCCCCAACGCTGTGAAGTGCGACTGACCTCTCCTGATGGCTGTTACACAGGAAGGTGCCATAGTTAGACGCGTAGGCCTCAGTCGCCAGCCTCAGGAGCAGCGCCTCAGAGAAGCCCAGTGCCAGGGGGAACTGACGCCACAGCTGCCACACACAGTCCAGCAGCAGCAGGAAGACCGGGGACTCCTGCTGGAGACGGGCATGGGAGTAGGCCGAGTGGGCACATCGCTGCTGGAATGGGTGTCCTGCCTGGAGAGAAGAACACTTACTCATATAAACATGCATACAGTACACACCTATTCCTTTTCTGTGGCCATTCCAACTTATTAAAGGTGGCTCATGCTGGGGCACAGTTGAACTCTTATGACTTACTGATCAATTTGTACTTGTACTTTGTAAGTTGGTTAGTCAATGTACTTCAGTCTTGTCAGTCTCTAATTAACTCTAAATCATCAACAGCTACTTTCCTCCATATGATTGAATCTTCTGAACATGAGATGTCAGTTGTTTGTTGAGTTTTTGGTTGGTCTGTAAAATTGAAAATATTGTTTCCTGGTTCTTGTGTAGAAAAAACAAATTATGTTTTCTTTTTTTTTTTTTTTAGCTATGAAAGCTTCCAAACAGTGAGCACTTGTGGATTATAAAATATTTAAGGATGATGATCACAAAAATTAGCTCATAGATTTTGAGAAATGCTACACAATTGTTGGAGGTAAACATTTGGAAACAGAGTCACCAGGTACAAGAGTTGAAGAGGAACGAGTTAACTCTGTGACCTCTACATGCAGCACACTGAATATTAGTTTTTTTCTTCAGCACATTTCCTATTAAGGGTAGACTGTGGAGCAATATCCTTTCAGCAAGAGATCTGGCCATAACCACATGTGAGATTGTGCTTGAAAAACAGTCGACAGCCCCGCAGCAAAACTGTGAATGCTAAAAGTAACAAAAATGCTCCTACTTTGGGGCGTGCTTTAAGTTCTTAATTCTACTGAAAAGAGTTAAACTGAACATTAAGCTTTATTTAAAGGTGCAGTAGATAAGACTTATAAAACTAACTTTCTGTCATATTTGCTGAAACTGACCCTATGTTCCAGTAGAACTACATGAAGCAGGTAATAAAAAAAATAATCTGGCTCCTCTGGCACCAAATACAGCCTGTACTGTGATTTGCAAAAATCCACAGCTCCCTGTTCAGATGCACCAATCAGGGCCAGGGGGGGTGTCTAACCCCAATCACTGCTTATGCACACGCATTCATTCTCCCTTGTGGGGGGAGGGGCTTGGGGGGGGGGGGGGGGGGGGGGGGGGAAAGAAAGGGGGGGGGGGTTGTTGTTTTAAATGGGGGGGGGGGGGTTTCGGAACCTACCTACAGCACCTTTAATGTGATTAGCTTTTTTTTGTATCCCAAAGGCGTACTAATTAGACATTTTTGTACATACACATACACTCACCTGTACCCACTCCCTCTCCAGCAGAGCGAGGAAGCCCTCCAGTGTGCGGCAGTATGGGTCCATGATGAGCTGAGCCAGAGTGCTGATGAGCAAAGTGGAGTCTTTCCCTTCAGAGCCGTAAACCAGGACTGAATGACCGTCCCTGGACAAAACCCAATAGATGTACTACAGTACAGTCCTGTCCTCTACTTGTATAAGACAAGTCATACACGCATTTATTCAAGCAATTACAAGTTCTCTATAAGCGCTGATAACAGGTTTTATATGAGTAAGATGTGTCTTTGATATTTGATTTTAATATCTTTGCTTTCCTTCCCCTTCAATTTTAAAGTAAGTGACAAAAATTATTTTGCCAAACTGTCCCTTTATGGCGTTTTTTTTTTTTTACATGGTACCTGCTCGACTCTACTCGCCTCGACTCGACGCACTGTGCGTCCGTTTTCCATTGCAGATTTTAGTACCGCCTCAGCGTGGCTGGTCATCAGGTCGGCGCCGCAGTAAACTGCCGTGACCTAACGCGACACACACACAGAACGTCAAAGGTGCGTTGTTGTTGCCACAGCCAGAAGACACGTTTTGTTTCAAATGAAGCTGGAGGCAGCAAAAAAAACAACACAGCTGGCTAAACTATTTAAAAATGGCGGGTTTGTTCAGGACCCCCGTCGCTTTCACGTCACCTTTTGGTATCGCTCGCTTGGAACCTCGACTGAGGTGGTACTAAAAAAAGTACCTGTTAAGCAGGTACCAGGTACTTTTTTTCGTAATGGAAATCCAAAAAAGGCGAGTAGAGCAGGTACCATGTAATGGAATAGTGCCATTAGACAAGAATATGTTTTTGAGATAAGTGCACACTCCGGTCATCAGGCAGAGGCCTTTTAGCTGTACCCAGAATAAGATCCAGGTCCGGTGGGGGAGCCTTCAGTTACTGTGGTCCTGCTCTCTGGAACAAGCTGCCTGATGACCTGAGGTCAGTCACAACTGTGTGCACATTCAAAAGCAAACCCAAAACCTTTTTATTTTCTCAGGCATGTTTAATTACAGTATGTGTGTGTATGAATTTGTATGGTCACACTTGTATGTCTTGTTGATTGACTTGTTGACGTATGTATTCTTATTTCTATTCATGCTTTGTTTGAATGTGTATGCTGTTATAAATGTAAAGCGCTTTGGGCTTACGTGTAATTAAAGGTGCTATACAAATAAAATTGACACTGACTGTAATGATCCCAACACAGATACACAGCATGGGTGTAGTCCTACCTTTCCACACACTCCGCCAGCAGGCCAGCAGTTGACAGGGCAGTTTGGACGTGAGACAGCCACTTTGAATTTTCAAGCTTACTGAGCCAACGGTCCATATTATGGTACTCGTCACCACAGGCCTCCACCAGTTTAATTAGACTCTCCTGCAGTGCTTTACCCCTGTACACGCACAGAAAGACAATGAGGTGGAGTAGGTTAGTTTGATGGGACATCATAAAATGGTGAACAGCACCATCCACACTTTTCACAAACCTCTCCATTTGTCTGTGCAGTCTCTTCCAGCTGCTATAACACGATTTGGACTCAAACCCTCCGCCTGTCATGCTTGCCTGCAGCGCCTGCTGACTGGAGCGCGTGTCAATAATGTAACCTTTGTCTGAGCCTTCAATCGCAGCCTGGAGGAGTTGCTCATCTTCCCTGCAGCGCTTCCTATTGGCTCCCGTCAGCGGCTGACTGCTGCGCATAATTACCTGACAAGTTAGATTACAATTGTTTAGTTGCATGTATGACTTTCAGTCTAGCAGTGGAGACAAATGAAAGCCCCTCACCGTGCCATTCTTCCTATGGTAGTAGCAGAGGACAGGGAAGCGTCCTCCCTGTCTGAATTTGGCCACCTTCTCCAACATGTCATCATCTATGTTCTTGGGGACGATGACAGCTGGAGGGTAAGAGGGACACACTAAGTAATCTCTGTTCACGGTGCTTAGTCTCCACCGATCATGCTGCAAACAGAGGAGAGAGAGGACGATGAAGGCTGGTCACATTGACGGTTTGGAAAATGTGAACTTTAATACGCATAAGTCACGTAACCTGCACACAGCACATTCATGTTTATGACCCTGCGTGGACTCTAACAGCTTTATGTCAAAGGTTACCAAAGGGAAACAGGAAAACAGCTCTAACATGGGTGGGTCCACCTTCTATTGCACTTGATCACTACGGCACTGCTGCCACATATTTAACAGACAGATATTGTGGTATCAATCTTCCCATCTAACTCTAGAAAGCAAATAGGTGTATTTCCCAAAATGTCAAGCTGTTCCCTTTTAAACTCTATTTGAAAAACCACATTACATAAAGCTCAACTCTAATGGAAGTGGCAGGAATCAGCTGGACGGATGTGTGTAGACATGCAAGCTCCAACCGTTTTAAGTAATATCACCAGAGGCAGCCTGATGAAAACTAAAGATATCCTACATGTTCTGGGAACATTGTGTCTATAAAACATACCCAACAATGCTGCCCTCGGGATCCACCCCTCACTATAGCAACATGCTATTCCCAGCGGAAGACGTCTGTCCATTAAGCACAAATTCAAGCTGTGTGCAGCACATTCTGAAGTTAAGGGGAAAAAAATGAAAGCTAAGCAACAGGGATATCCTGTTTCCCTGGCATTTTCCTGTCATGGGGTTGCTGGATCACTGTTGGGATGACACTGTGTGTGTATATGTTTTGTTCGATGTGTAATTATATCCATGTGCAGCAGAAACAAGTTCTTAAGATACAGAGTCTTATATGTTGCTTACAAGTTCCTTCATTTGACTGTAGTGCTTTTCAGGGGACGAGAGACCCCACTGGTCCGGCAGGTTGGCATCAGAAGGTCTGTAAAAGAAAGGGTACATCTCTGACACACTGTCCAGACAGGACAGGGTCTGGAGAAAGAGACAGAGGGATTAAAGAGAATGTTATCAGGTGTAAAAGCACAAATAAGAAATGCTGTATTCAAAGAATGTATGAAAGATCGCATGGTAAGACAGAAAATACAGATTTCCTTATACCTCGATAGAGCGTGCAATGTTGAGACACTGCTCCATGCCTGGGATGTCAAGCTGGAGCACGTGCAGATCTTTACACTTGATAGTAATCGTCCCTGAAGATCCAGATATTCTACACACACACACACACACACACACACACACACACACACACACACACACACACACACACACACACACACACACACACAAACACACCACTATGATTCTTAGGCAAAACAATGGAAACAATACCCCTGTGTCCACTTCCCCTCTCACCAGCCCCTGTTTTGACTAGCTGTGTAGAAAGTTTGACTTGCAGCTAAAAAGGAAGGCGAACCCAGTCAAAATATTGAAAATATACATGGAGGGATTTCAGCAATGCTTAGGCTCTCTCACAAAGCTAAGAAAAAGCCGTTAGTGGCAAGCAACGCACAACACGACGTGTGTGGCAGGGGGTGAGGAAAGAGAGGATGCTGTAATATTGTTAGCAAATTTCCTCCTTCAGCACTGTGGGCAATCAGAGCAGCAGATACATGGCAACACAAATGATGTCCAACCTTTTTTGACTGTTGCCTGCATTAGCGAAGAGGAAGGAGTCAGCCAAAAGGTTTTCCACACTGGTTAAAAAGATTTGAAGAGGATGATGGAATTAAACATTAATTAGACATTCACTGACAGCTTTGGTGTTGATTAGTCATGTTGATTAGTGTGATTATTTGTTTGACCAAGTTTGTGAGTGCTAGAAAGATCTATAAACCGGTATTAAGTGCTGTAATTAAGCAATCAAACACATCATTAAGGATATTAATTGAATTCTGTTGAATCGAATGTCATGTTTTTGGCAATTCGGAAACAAATGGAAGCAAAGAACTGCTGTTTTATATCTTGATTTCATGATGCACTGCTCAACACCAGCCCGTGTTTTGACTAGCTGTGTAGAAAGTTTGACTTGCGTTGCAGCTGAAAAGGAAGGCGGACCCAGTCAGCCGGCTGTGTGGGAGGACGGGGCTTTCTCTTGCTGGGAAATGGGTGTGCAACCCCTACTCTCTGCTGCTGACCGAAAATATACATGGAGGGATTTCAGCAATGCTTAGGCTCTCTCACGAAGCTAAGAAAAAAGCCGTTATAGTGGCAAACAACACACAACACGACGTGGGTGACAGGGGGTGAGGAAAGAGAGGATGCTGTAGCCTAATATTGTTAGCAAATTTCCTCCTTCAGCACTGTGGGCAATCAGAGCAGCAGATACATGGAAACACAAATGATGTCCAACCTTTTTTGACTGTTGCCTGCATTAGTGAAGACGCAGGAGTAGCCCAAAAGGTTTTCCACACTGGTTAAAAAGATTGGAAGAGGATGATGGAATTAAACATGAATTAGGCATTCACTGACAGTCATGTTGATTAGTGCGATTTTGTTTGACCAAGTTTGTGAGTGATAGAAAGATCTATAAACCCTTATTAAGTGCTCTAATTAAGCAATCAAACACATCATTAAGTATGTTAACCTCAGATAAAAAAACATGACATTTGATGCTGTTTGCAATTTGGAAACAACTGGAAGCAAATAACTGCTGTTTTATATCTCGATTTCATGCTGCACTGCCTCAATTAAACTACTTGATAAGATGTTTGCTGCAGTCACCTTTTCTCAATGGCATCGATGTTCCTGAGGAGCAGCAAAACCTGCCGAGAGCTGCCCTCCTCCCTGTCCGAGAAGAGCAGGTGGTGGCCGGTGATGCACAGGGTGCCTCTGCTCGGCGGGTGTAGCGGCTGTCGGAGCACAACATCCTCCACATTGGCGGTCTTGATATGCTCAGAAAACTCCATCAGCTCCACGTCGCAAAGCAAAAAACCCTCCGCTGCTGAACTTCTTTTACTGCACAATTAGGGCCAAATCACTTCCTCGCCTCTCTTGTAATAAAGTGAAAGCTTCCTCCTCTCTTCACTCAGTTAGTTGTTGGTAGCAGAGCAGTTGTACTCGACGATAAGGAGCCTATAAATAGATTCATTTCTTTTTCTGAACATAGTCAGACCCTTTGTGTTGCTACACCTTCCCCTCACACAGGTGGCTGGGCACGAGAATGCTCTGGATACGAAGATGGGTTGCGTGAGGCTAAACAAGACGGAAGTGCACGTTTCCTGCGAAACAGCAGCAGAGCTGAGATGTGTCACACATATAAAAGTTTTGCACATCGTGGGGGGGGAGAGTGGGAGAGAAGCAGCGGTGATGTGCTTGTCACATAATACATGTCCACTGGATGGCAGCATAGCCTACTCAAACGTAGCTAGTGCCCTTAGAATATATGAAGGGCACTACTCAAACGTAGAAAGCAGGTCTTAAACCACGACCCAAGCACTTAGTCTGGCATAGTTCAGGGGTACGATTTGGTATTTGAGTTTTTTACTTATAATATCACAATGTATAGGCCTAAACATGCTTAAACACAAGTAAAGACACTACTTTAAATAGTTTACTTAGTAATTGTAACCTACATATTATCATCAGCACAATGTGTTACAAGTAGGCTAGCCTTTTTAAAGTAAAAGCACTCACGTGCAGAATGCCCCATTTCAAATTATTATCATGATATAGGTTATGGGCTAATATGTTATTGCATTGGTATTACTGATATACAAGAGTGCAAGCAGCATTTCAGTGTTTCTACATTTAACTATTTTTTATAGGCCAACTGTTGTTTGTAGTTTATTTTTGCATCCTCCAGCCTCTCTGTCCTCTGCGGTATGGGCGGTCACTGCCCCTTATCTCCCTATAAAAGGAGGTAATGAGCTCTTGCGCTCCAATCGCCAAACTGCTAATCCAGAAAGCGAGCTTCACGTGAATCCCCAAAGACTGCATTCATCACTGCGCCGATGGATTGTAAAACGTTTGGAGGAGAGTCCTCCGAGGGAGACACCGAAGATCTGGACAGAGTGAAAGCACTAACAGAAAAGCTGAAGTTGCAGACTCGCAGACCGTCCTATCTGGAGTGGCAAGAGAGAGTTGAGAGTCGACCGTGGAGGGAAAGTTACCCTGCAGACAGCCCGGACTCGGGAGGACAAGTCGTCTCCATGCCTGCAATTCTGAGAAATGAGAACTCAGAGCTAGTTGTGCGCAATATATGTGGCTTTGATACCATCGATGATGCGTTGGTGTTTCTGAGAAAAGAGCTGGTGAGTGAGCATTTTATTTTATCCAACGATCTATTTATAAGATAATGTGGCAAAAAAGTGTACAGTTCCCTATGCATATGTGAAACAGATCTCTATCTCCCTATTAACTCCTCTAAGTTACATAGTCACCTCTTCAGGTGTCACTGATCTGCTCGGCATGAATGCCTGACTTAAATTAGGGGAGAGCATGACTGACTGTAAGCAGTGCTGACAGCCTAAACAAACAATATGATGTGTGTTTTCTCACACTCAGGCTGCAGCCCATATACATTCCACATGACAGTGATTTACACACCTTGATAAGAGGATGAAGAGCAATCCAAATCCAAACTTCCACATATTTCCTGATATCTCACTGATGCTCACTTTTCTCTTCAACCTCCCTTCCTCCCTTGCTCCTCAGAGGGAGATGCAGGTTCAGGACAACCGGCTGGCCCGCCAGCTGATCCGTCTGCGTGTGGAGATCCACAGGCTGAAAGTGGAGCAGGTGTGTGGCCGTCATAAGGAGATGCTGGATGATGCCACATACGAGTTGGAGGAGTGTGGCGAGGAGTCGGACCTGCTGTGTGACATCCCCATGAAGGCTGCCTTCGCCCTGTCCACCCCGCTCAAACACCTGGGCCTCACCAAGATGAACATCAACTCCAGACGTTTCTCACTGTGTTAAAAACCCTTTGTTCGTGTTTCTGAGAATGTTCCGTTGGCCTCCTCTGTGTTGTGTTGGCTAGATATTAGGCTTATTTCCTCACCAGGAGCTGATGATAGAGTGAAGAGTGGCTGCCAGCTATTGGTGCCCTGGGTGGAAATGAAAATGAATGTGTACCCTGGCTTGTCATGCATGAGGAAGCCTCAGTGTGCAGACCTGTAGGGGCACACACCCTTAATGCAGACACACCTTCCTGCTGGACGGAGCCCGGGCTGCTCTACTGTTGACTGTTCTTTGCTACATGTCATGTTAATCACAGTAGATAGATGAAGGCTTAGGGGTAGACTGAAATGTACAGGAAGGAATGGGCATTATATCTTATGCCCAGGGATTTGGTATTGTAAAAAAAAAAGTTTCACTTGTGCCAAAGAAGTGCAAAACAGTTACAGGGAGACTAATCACTTGCTAAAAAATTGCCATAGAAGAAGCCTTTTTCAGCCCTTCTGAGTTTGCAGGTATGGTGGTTCTCAACCTAGGGTTCAGAGCAGTGGTGTAGTCTAATGTATTATAGTGTGTATGCTGTACTATATATATGAATATATTGGCCTATATATATGGACCAGAATCTGCCTTTAGGGGAATGGGGGGCATATCATAGTGGGGGGTCTGTCCTCCCCCAGGGAAGTTTTGAGCGTCAACAACTTCATTTCCTGCATTTGGATACACTTAATGCACCAATTTACGGTGGAAATATACCTTTATTTTGCCTATGCGAAGAAAAAGAAAACGGATGACATTCAACATATCAAAAATATAATGGAAAGGATGTTGTTGCGTGTATTGGACATTTTAAGGTATAATCAATTTAATTGAGTACTAACACTGGTTCTGAGTATTTTTTTTTTTTTTTTTTTTTTCAAACAACACTTTCAGAGCCCCAGACAAGGGGTTGCAAGCTAAATCAGAAGGAACCACAAAAAACAGATTTTCTCTAGTCTTGACCTCTTTTTTTCTTCTTCTTTTAAAAAAAAGTATGAAGATGGCCCGTCTGGTCCAGTCTGGTCTGATGAAAGGAAATGTTCAGCAACACTAAACAGAGTCCTTTTAAACAGCAATGTATTCCAGTTTGAAGCCTTCATCGGTGCACTGTCCGTCCCTACCACTACCCTCAAAGGAAGTGGGAGGTCACCCTCCAGCAATTCTACCCCTCTTCTTTACGAACCAAATATATCTCCTTTAGCCTCCCCACTGCTGTGGCAGGACCCAGGAGGCTGTGCCTAAAGCATTTTGTTTTACATTACCATATCCAGATACCATACCATATCCAGATGCTGCAGAGCACGAATTGGAAACTATACATGGCTGGACAGTGACCAACTGTATTTGGTTTAGGGCATGTTAAATGCATATTATGTAGCTTAATATTATTAGTAACAACAAGTAAGAATAAGATATTATTGTTGAGTGATATTTTACATTGGTTGCAACTGTTACATGTAAAAAAAATAAAACTATTAGCATTATTTTGAAATCAAGCTACTGTATTATGAATGTATTTGACAAATGAGTGTAAAAGAGAAATGCCTTAAAATGTAACTTTTTTCATGCACATACAACACAATATTAAAGAGACTTTGCCATTTATATGTCACTTGTGAATTTTGTTTTATTAGCATTTAAAATGTGTTTATTACATGGTTCTAACTTTACATGGTTCTAACTTTGGGTTCTGTGCATGTGTCTATGCACAATCTACTATCAATCTTGTCCAGGCTGAATGTCACCACACGCTCCATCAGATCCATCCCCCGTCATCCATCCTAGGTCTTAAAGCCATCCTGCACAATAGGCTCTTCTTACCTGCCACTAGACATTCATGACCTGGTGTATCCAAACATAAGAAAGGGGCCCCACAGGGATGTGCAGAACCACAGACATTGTTGGACATACAGTAATTAGTCAAACAAAAAAACAAATATGCCTTGGTGGAGTGCAGCCGCTGCGTGAAATTAGAGCACAACCGGGACTGTTGACACAATCCTAATGTGGCATACTTCAGGACACGGATGACCTCACGTGTGACGTTAGGCCCCAATAGTGGAAATGAATATCATATGGAAAATCTACAGGTCGAGGTATTGTACCTTGAGGCCTCATTCTTCAGTGAATGCTTTTACAGTAAAGCTCTGCAGACTTGAGTTTCTCATGCCACTCACCTCTGCCCTGCACATAGTTTCACTTGACCTTCCCCCCCATATCATACCACTTGCCATCACATTAGCGGAAGCTGGTTTTAGAGTGTATTTATTGAAACAAACTTAAAAATGCAAGATATTTGAATTGGTTAAAGACATGAGTGTATATGAGTAAGCATTAGAAGCAAAACAAAAGCAGCACCCGCTCAAATGAAAGAGGCCAGCACCTGCATCGTGAAGCGGGGAGGGAGGAGGGTCGGAAAACTTTCTGCATATTGATAGTATCTCGATTCAATTGCGTAACAGAATGTGATTTCCAACCACATTTAGAAGTAGCAACAACTGTGGTCAAAGGGAAACTAGGAATACCCTTAAAGGCTCATAAGGCCTACTAAAAGCTGATCTCCAAAAATGGTGAGGCTCTTGTAGGTGTTTTTATGATGAGATTCTGCATTCAGAAATGGATAAAATGTTTGAAACCAGTTTACTAAAAGACTGTGTAGTTCATCCAACCTCCTAGATTGACACTCTCTCAGTTATGTGCTTTAACGGAAAAAGAGTGAGCTCAGGTGGTTTCATCAAGTGAGACTCAATCTATGCTGTGGCAGTCTTCTAAACACATGTGTCTGTGCACTTCCTGTGAATGCTCGGACTGACTTCCTGGCGGTGTGTGCTCTGTAGCAGCAGCCGTTCACCACAAGAGAAGAGATGCGGCCCAAAGCAGAGTTGTCTGGAAGGTATAGAAAAGTGTGAGCACTCTGATAGACTTGTTCATTTATGTCTCCTTTCTAAATGTGACCATGGTGTGGCCTCCATTCAACAAAGAATTTTTTTTAGAAAAAATAATGATTCGTAAGAAGTTCATCAACATTTTGTTTTCAAATTTTACTTGTTTGTGTCAATTAAGGCCAAAGTCTATTTTTAAAAGGCTCGCTGGCCACACACCCAACAAACACAAACCACATGTGTGATTGGCAAAGTTAGCCCTGTTGCTGTGCTACTAAACCTGAGGTTTGAAACCACTACACAGGAAACATGACTGTCCTCAATGGCTAAAATGGTATTTTGTGCGGTGTTACTATTAATATGATGGATTGCTATTAATATTTATACTGCTCAGATCACCCTGTTGCTGTTTGGAATGTTTTATCTTATCAAATACTCTATTGCAGGGTAAGAGAGTCTTTTGATTAACTGGACCACCACCTCACTTTAAAGTTCACTGACGCACAGATGTTACACACAAAAGTAAAATATATAAATATAACCTCACCACTGTCTCACAGTCTACCATAGCCTCCTTTTTGCTTTCTTTTTTTACCTGTATTGGAAACATCTTTGGGAAAGGAGCAGTCCTGACCCCTATAATGTTCCCCCTGCTTACACACAGCTGCATGGTAAAGCACCTGTTAGAAGGCTGCGGAGCAACCCTCAACCTTTCAACGACAGGAAACTCTCTGAGTCGCTCTCCTCCACTCCTCCAAAGTGTGTGACACACATCAGCACTTCTATCGAGTTAGTTATAATAAGAGAAGCGGATGATTTCATTTTCACACCCGGGCTCCAGGGGTGAAAAACTCACTCATTGCTAAGTAGCTCTTTTAAAAAAAAGATAACAATTTAACAAAGACTATCCCTATGGCGGCACGTGAAATCTGATATTGTTGGACGCTTGAAGAGACATATATTTCAAGAGGTGAGTTTCAAACTTGTGCGTTTATCAGTGTTACATAGGTTTAGAATCTAGAGAAAGAAAATACTGTGACATATATATACGGTTCTCTGTAATTATATAAAATATATTACATTGATCAGAGGGGTTGTTCACAGTTGGTAGAGTATTTTGACTATTATGTAATCTATAAAAAAAATGGACATATAGAGAGTAATAAAAATGTCCACACCCAGAAGGTATGGCCAACTAGCTAAAATCCATATTTAGTTGTTGCATGATATTAACGTTTAGGCTAATAACAAAACATATTCAGCTACTGGTTGTGTCATCGTCGCTGTTGATAAAAATCAGTATAACAAAAAACACCGGACCACATAAGCACAACAGGATGCTTTCTCATTGTAATAAAATATGAATCTGTATCTTATTAATCCAAAATCAAATATAAACTTCAGGCATTTATGTGTTTGTTAAGACAAAGCTGTCACACAAATCTGACTATATGCGAGCGATAATGTAGGTGATGATGACTGGATGTGAAGCACAAAAACAAATTTGAGTGTGAAACGTCAAATTGGAACAAAATAGGTACAAGAAAATCCACTTAAAAATGTCTTTTTTTTAATTTGTAAATGTAGTTTCTTTGTTTATGGTGTTCTCAATTGCCTTTTGAAAATGTGTAGTTTATTAGCCAATAAGCTTCACTGACATTATTGTCAAAAAAAATGTACAGGCCACACGACCATCTACATACCCATAATACTTTGCAAACAATAACAATCATCAGTATTTGTTTGGAAAGGCTTTCAGCTGCAGATCATAAAAAAAGAGGGTAGCCCCTCAGTGGAAAATGCTGACTTTGTTTGTGTGCCTCCCTGAGTGCCGGCCAGTAAAATAGGAGTGCTGATAATTCAAGAAAACTCTGGTGATCCTCCTGTGATTCGTTCCTCGGGGTCTCTGTACAGTGGTGGGTTGTTATTGCCAGGTCAATCCTTTCCAGATTCTTCTCACGGCTCTGAGCCTTTGGGTCAGACGGCTGCCGAGATTAGCCCACTGACCCGGTTCCATGAGTGGCCCAATGGGAGCTAAGTAAACTTGAGAAAGCCAGTTCGTACAGTGCACCAGTGTAAAAACACAATACAGAACACGCCACATTGGATTATATAAGATTAGTATTTGTAGAGTTTTACAGAGCCTACTATTCAAGTCTGAAGAAGAATTACAACATAGAAATGCTGAAGGTGTTGATAACAATGTAGCTGTTTGTCACAGTTCTGGATGGGATTTTATTTGACTGTTATGTGCAGGTTAAACAATGTCAAAAGAGTGCCTTAAATAACAGCTTTTAAAGATGATAGGTTCTTAATTTCCAGCCTGATTAATTACTGAGCCTCCATTTTGAGACGAGGCTCTCAGTCACATCCGATTGAAGCAGTTTCTGTGAACAAAATTTTTGTGTCTTCTGTTAGTGTCCTCCACATACAAATCTTAAAAAGGCTATTTTATTTGGATTTTTTTCACGTTTTTGTTTTGTTTTGTTTTGTTAAAATACTTTCATTATCTATTAAAAAAACGGAGTATCCATTATTTTATGAACACGTTGATGCCCATTATACCTTCAAAAAAATAACTCAAACCTCTAAATTGCAGAAAAGATGGGATGTAACTGTAGTTCGGACTATTCAGACAGCGAGTGGATTGAGAACCTGGATGAAATCTGCGAACACTGCAACTGCCCCATACCTCCCCAGTCATGCAATCCAGTAAGTGTGGACATTTTGTATGTACAGGTGTGTACTTGTGTCAGTACATCGTACATTGTAGTGTATGAATGAGTCTGTGTGTAAGTGAGCATGACATGAATGGCTTTTGGTTGTTAGTGTGGTTGAATGTGAATGGCCACTTGGAGGACATGGACATAACTGTGACCGCAGTAGGCTACAAGTGAGAAGGTGCGAACATAACATGGGCTCCCACCGTGGGAGGCCATGTTATGTTCGGGAGCCTATGTTACGTTCGCACCTTCTCATATCATAATCTATGGAGTTGCGCCATACTTTCATGTTGTGCAGATTATGTAACCATTTCCAAGAAAAGATTTATAACTTACATAACTGCAAGGGAAGTTGTCCTTTGTGTGTGATAAAATGGGAGCGTAATTATTACCTCAGTGTTGTTTGTTTCCTCTACATGAGTTAGATGTCTCATTAGATTAGAAATAAAGGAGAAAACCACCTGTGCGTGCCACAATACACGAGACATTTTGTCTGGGAGAATAACCGATGACATCTGCGTCATAAACCAGAAATGTGCATATCTTTTTACTGCAAATGTGACGTGTGATAGTTCATTGTTTTACTGCATGGATCTTCTATCGTTCTTCAGCAAGCTGAATTTAAGATGCAAGTCTAACCTTGTTTTTCCCTCACCAGTACACAGACCAGCTGATTCCATACAATTACCCATCACAGCATTCACCCCCTACATCTCCTTTACCAGGTGATAAGATACAGAACATTTTTCCCGTGTGTGTTTCATTATCTACAGGTGCAAGTAGTGGTGGTAAAGTAAAGTAGTGTGGAAAAACAGAACGGCAGTAGTTGTACAAATAGAAAATATAAGGTGATATAACGTGTGATACATTTACAAGTTTCAAAGTGTTAAAGTATTATTAAATGTATAATTGAATACATAAGGACAATGATAATAATACTATATTGGTAATAATACATTTTAAAAAAGCTATTTTTTCCTTTATCCCCAATTAAATTGAAAATTACAAGTTTATTTTACATCTCCATGTATCGTTCACATCTTTCAATTTCTCACTTTTATAATTAATTTCTCCTTAAATTATTTTAGTATGCATTTTATATTTTACTAAAAATGACAATATTCCTCTTGCAGACAACCTTGTGGTGGCCATATACAGTTATGAACCCAACCATGATGGTGACCTGGGATTTGAGAAGGGAGACAAACTCAAGATCATCAGCAAGTAAGAGCGGCTGGTTTAGCACATAGTAAAGCTTGCTAAAAAAGATTTCTAACAAAATTCCAGCCCTAGACATTCATTTGTATACTATCAACTTACACCCACGAGACCTGAAATTTGAATTTATTGTAAGTGTCGGACCACCACATGTAGCAACATAAGCCATGTGCATCCTTGCCACCTACTGTATGTTAATTATTATTTAAAGCTCCAAAACTCAAACCTGGGTCTTCACAGTGGCCTTGTGATCTAAGGCACATATCACATATTAACCTTTGCGACTGCAGACTTGTTGCATGTTAATCCCCCTTGCTCTCGCCCAATGTTTCCTGTCTCTCTCTACTGTCAAATATTGAATAAACGCAAACATGTCAAAAACATTTCGTTGCATATACGTATACATATATATATATATACCACTTGCGTCCTTTTATCCTTTAACCCCCCTACTCGTCATGCTCCCTAAATACGTATATATACATTTGGCTTTATTTGGTGGTCCAGCAAACTCTACCATTGACGAATAATGTCCTCAGTAATGTGTCTGGAAATGTTATGTCTGGGGGTTACAATTACATGAAGAGGAGTAATGATTACACACATAAAATTTTTGTTTTCCCTAAGGTAGATTATAACATCTTTCAGTTAGTTTTTTTTCTAAGGTACATTTGAACGTTTTCCAGTTTTTTTGTGCAAAACTAAACCAGACTATAATGTAAGACAAAAAGTATAAAATATGTAATTGAACTCGATTTGATTTTAGGGAGGACTACTCCTCTGATGAATGTCAAAGGTTTAACAAGCAATATTCAATGTGATTAAATATTGTATGTAACTTGTAGTGAGCATCTCCAATCTGTTTCTTATGCTAATATGTAACACAAGAAATTCAGTACCCGCCCGCTAAGTGTGGTCATGTACATCACAGAGATCCCTTTTGCCTGTGGGGGGGTTCATTGAAACACATTCATTCCAGAAAGTCTAGACTGCTGTGAGGAGTCTCTGGTATGTTAACTCACTCATTGATGTGTCTTTTGACATCCAGGGATGATCCAGAGTGGTATTTGGCGGAGTCTCTCACCACAGGCCAGCAGGGCTACATCCCGCACAACTTTGTTGCAATGACCACAGTGGAGACTGAACCGTACGTCATACAGGAAACATAACTGCTCTCAACGTCATGTCACACCATCTCATATCATGCATGCTGTGTCCCTAAGGGAAGGGAAGTGGTTAGCTCAAAGTGTGAAGCATGTGTGTGTTTTTGCTGCAGGTGGTTCTTCAAGAACATTTCTAGAAACGAAGCCATGAGGCTCCTGCTCGCTCCTGGGAATACACTGGGCTCCTTCTTGATTCGAGAGAGTGAGACAACCCAAGGTGATCTTTTTTCATCATGGCTTTGACTCATTATGCAGTCTACACATAAACAAAGTTTCTATTTCACAAGGTAGTTTCTCAGAAGTATGGCCTTCCACTGTTCCATTTGCTTATTTTTAGACATGAACATATTTATGTTGGAAATGCAGCACAAACACTGCTAACCCCACTAGATGCGTAATAAATAAATATTCTTTTGTACTGTAAAGCTGTATACAAATGCTACACATAAGACCCCCAAACTGACGTTTAAACCTAATTTGATTTCAGATTTTCAGACATTTCAGGTGAAATCTGCATCATCTCACAATAGATTATGCTTCCTCTTTGTTCCAGGGTCATTCGCCCTTTCAATCAGGGACTTGGACCACAACACTGGTGAAGGAGTCAAGCACTACAGAATCCGCAACATGGACAGCGGTGGCTTCTACATCACAGCCAAGATATCCTTCAACTCGCTGAAGGAGCTCGTCCAGCATCACTCACGTGCGTGCAGCCTCTTGAGGGGATTAATAAAGACTGCTGTGGGGTCTTTATCTGAATGATTCTAAACCTGTCTCTCTTCTCTCTGTCGTCCAGGTGATGCAGATGGGTTGTGCGCAAAGCTGGGGAAGCCGTGCCAGTCGAGGGCACCACAGAAGCCCTGGTGGCAGGATGAGTGGGAGATTCCGCGAGAGTCCCTGAAGCTGCAGCGCAGGCTTGGAGCAGGACAGTTTGGAGAAGTCTGGATGGGTGAGTGACAGAGGAGACGTTATGGGGATAGGACTGATTTCTTAAATTAAAAGTGTCTATTTTGTAAATAGGAGCTTGCACCATTTTGCACAGATACATCACATGTACAAAGGCCGGTTGCTCAATCAAGTTGTGGGCTGCTAGAAAGCCTTTAGCCAGGTTTTCTTTTCCTGCAGAGTATGCAGAACAGTTTCCTCAACACAGTCTTAATTTTAGGCTTGTTTGAGCTGGTTAACTGGAGAATGATGAGAGGTATTATCCCTGTTATGTAACATCACTCAAAGAATATAAATCAAAATTTCCAAAGAGCTCACGGATTGGAGGAATGGTCTCTTACCAATACTTGAATGAATGAAATTAGTCTATTGTCATTGTGGAGTAAACTAGAAGGGTATCAGATGAAATAATCTGTGCTTATTATTGTGCTTATTATTCAACTGAAGAGGTATTTCCCCTTTATTTTCCATCCTAATTTGCCAGCACAATTCAACATCCCAAACAAACCACTGTACTAGAGATAAACATTGCCAACCATGGAACTAGTCACCATTTCACATCCACTTTCTATGTACAGTATATTCTTGCATGTAGTCTGGGCACTGTATTTGTTTCTCTTTCTTCATCCAAGCATTGCTTCAAGGACATACTTGAATAATGGGAGTGACTGTCACTTGCTTTGAAGTGTTTATTCTCGTTAGTTTACATGAAAATATGTGATAATAACCATCCTTTATCGCGAGAAGATTTCCATTGTAGATAACAAAGAGGTGAAGGAATGCTTTAAATAGAGAATGTAATCTTTTCCCATTGCTACGCTTCATGCATGGCTTTTAAGATGTTAAAGATGTTACATGACTGAAGATGAAACTTAAGATGGCTCTGGGTTTGATTGATGTGTTAGTGTACCAGATCTGGAATGAGATCCTGTTTGCATGAGAGTCATGTGGAACTGTTAGCTTAGCACATATTTGATCACAACTCATGACCAACTGTATTAATGACCTGAGCTGAGATGAAAGGTTTACTTTTACTTTCGCAGTGTAGTAGTTCATGTGTACAACATATATTTTAGCCATAGCAGCATGACTTTTATTCTAGCACCAACAGGAGGTTGACAGTTTTAGTATTGAGCAAAATAGCTCAACAACTACTAATTGGTACCAATATTAATGGTCCCAAAAGGATGAATCAGCGAAATCCCAATTTGGGCTTTCGCTGACTTTTCTTCAAGTTCCATCATCAGGTCAAAATTAAAATCAGTTCAATTCTTTGGTTTATGACCAAATACCTGCAAAACTAATGCCATTCCCATCAGCCTCTGCTATACTTTGTGTTTACTGCTACTTAGCAAATGTCAATATGCTAACACTCTAAACTAAAATAGTGATAATGTCCCCTAAAAATGATGTTCTCATACACATACGGGCATTCTCAATTCCGTTATGAGAGAAACGCATTTTGTTTGGGATGACATTTGTCTTTTACTGGAAAACACGTTTCCCTCCAAAGAACAATTCAGTTTCGTTGTAAGGGAACGTAATTTTTAGGCGACAGGGTTGACATTATACCTGCTTAACATCAGCATGTTAGCATTGTAACAACATTGTAACATTTTAACATCAGCATATTAACATTGTAACATAAGTACAGCCTCACAGAGCTGTAGACACTAGACTCTTCCTCTTGATTAAATCAATGCCTTTCAGAAACCCACTGATGTCTAAATGTGTTTTGTCAGGTGTCTACAATAATGAAAGAACGGTGGCAATTAAGAACCTGAAGATGGGAACAATGTCGGTGGAAGCCTTCCTGGCAGAAGCCAACATGATGAAGAACTTGCAACATCCACGCCTCGTCCGCCTCTTCGCTGTTGTTACCCAGGAGCCAATCTATATTGTCACAGAGTACATGGAAAATGGTGGGTAGAAATACTCTGTGTCACAGCCTTAGGCATTTTACTAATAACACCAACCATCAAGATTTCAGATATCACAGAAAGCACCAAAAGAAAAGGAAAACTATTGTCCCAGGGTATTTCCATGAAATGAAAGAAATCCTTCTTTAATCATACCAGCTCCTTTCAGTTCAGTTTATTCACCTGGACTTTGTCTAAGCCTGCCTGAAACTATAATTTTCTTAATCTCCTGCCCCGTTGCCCTGAACACCAAAGGCGGTGTCATCAGGGTAAGGTCTGCGCCTGGAGCAAAGACAAAGTAAGTGTTTTATAAGCAGTGGCACATCGTAGACATTCAGGATCAAACATGTTGATCTGGTATCGGACTATGAGCGCAAGGGTGCATGCTTGAACAAAAGACTGGGCTGCACTATGAGTCATAGTGTTTTCAGACTCCAGTGACTCTTTTGAATTAGCTGAGCACCTTTTGATCACATAAACACAGCTGCCTTTGTATTTTTTGATGTTTGATAAAAGATATGATATGAGACGCACGTTACTGGAACAATACCGTATAATCATCACCCGTGATTGGACATGAATGCAGCTGTGAAAGCAAATCTAAATAAGGGAGCTAAGTCATGAGCCTTGCCTCCCAAAGCATGCTGCTCTGCTGAAGTGGCCTGCCTTCTGATAGGCTATTTTCAGCTTCTCCTCGCGACGTTCCTGTATTCGCCGCTCTGTGTTAAAATGTTTCAAAGCAAACATGAACTTTCACTTCTTTGCCAGGGCCTCTCCAGACAGGTTACTAGTGTTTACTCACCGAGTGGAAGTCTCTCCTGGCCCGTCTGAGATCACTGGGGTATTAAAATAGGAGAGGGTGATTCATCAGGTTATTGTTCACCGAGACCCCTTGATGATACTTGGCTACTTTCCAGAGTCTGTATTGGCAGTTTGTTCAGCATCTTGCACTGGATCTTTTCCTCCCTTCTTACAAAACAAAGTGTGTGTGAAATGACTGTGAATCACAAACACAAGTAATAAAGTAAAAAATAATCATATTACAAGCTCTATGCCCTGTAATAGTTTATTACGCTCAAATGCAGCAGTCATATGGAACAGATCCAGTATCTGTTTCACTTTAACCTCAAAAGTCTTTGGCATTCTTTTACACTTGGAGGAACAATAACAAAAGGCATAGAGAGATGCTGTCACAAACACAGCAACAGCCTTACAGCTGAATTGAATGGAGTGTCTTTGTATGGTCTTGTTTGAGTGGCCTGTAAACCACCAGCAGTGGCTCTCCATGAGGATGCCTCTTTGTCTGGGATCCACGTGTGGACAGGACACAATTGGCGCCTCTGTTGTCAAGAAAAAGGATGGCTCGGAGTAACCGTCTTTTCAGTTTGTCCCTTTTTTTTTTTTAAATGTATTATTGAAGACAACAAAGATGGAAAATAACAGATGTGTCATCCCAGCTTCCCTTTGTGACCTTGACAAAGAGCGTTCCTCTGGCTTTCAGACTTCAAAAGCAGTCTTCCGGACTTAAGCAGAGGAGCAAAGGCCTCCTCTTTCCTGGCACAGTCATTCCTCTTAAA
The DNA here is from genome assembly GCF_010015445.1 of Perca fluviatilis. Classification (NCBI taxonomy): domain Eukaryota; kingdom Metazoa; phylum Chordata; class Actinopteri; order Perciformes; family Percidae; genus Perca; species Perca fluviatilis. Next base: position 24,531,386 of record NC_053131.1, on the reverse strand, counting down.
GTATTTCCTTTGGTTTGACGTGGTTGGCTGGTGTGCAGAGGTATTGTTCTGTGCTAATCAAACTCAACACAAAGTCTTCTGTCAGAAACTATGCATCAAGTTGACTGATGCTCCGTGTACTTCCTCACAGTGTTATGTTCCCTGATCTGAACTGCTATTCTGGTCCAACTGTCTATTTATGTCTGCGGGGAAACATTGTGTTTTTGACCAAGGAAAATAGTCTTCTGGACAAAGCATGACTTTACCTTTGTTTTCCAATTAATCTTCTGTACATTGCACCTTCAACTACAATACAATAAACTAGAGTATGCATCTGTATTATTCAGGATGTACTGCTGGTTGGAACCTAGTTTATTATCTGCAGAAATAGGTCGCAGGTGTTGAGGCTGACAAGATTTGCGATAGATATTGTTCAGCAAAAAGTGCTGTCCTGAAAGGAGATATAACTTGAATGTCATTTTTTACAGGTAGCCTAGTGGAGTACCTGAAAACGACAGAGGGAAGCAGTTTGCCCATGAACACTCTGATAGACATGGCGTCTCAGGCAAGACATCTCTTTTTTTACTATCAATATGTGTCTGCGCTTATCTCCATACTCCATTTTACCAGATTCTCTTTCATTTGTTCTTTTACCTCCTGTTCTCTCAGCATGATCCTCATAAACCTGAAACTGGCCACTGTTGTAATGAGGCTTACACTCAACACTAATCTTGTAATAACGACAGAGCTGGGTGTGTGTGCAGAGGTGCATGTGTATTGTTACGAACATCGGTCTTGACAATAATAAATAAAACTCTGTTACTATCAAACAGCCCGAATAGGTGACGAGAAAAGTCTACTCACCACAGTGCCGACTCAGCTGAAATGTAAAAATCTGAAATCTAAATCCAATCTGAAACTAAATGTATGATGCGGATTTTCCGCTTAATTTCTCTGAAAGTGTAAAATCTCTTTAATCAACATACGGTAGATGCTCTGCCACAGCTCTGCAATAGATTTTGAGTTTGACACGGACTGGAAGTTAAAGGGATTGTTCAACATTTTAGGAAATACGTCTATTCTCTTTCGTGCCGAGAGTTACATTGGAACATTGATACCACTCTCATATTTGTCTGTGAAATATTAAGCTGCAGCCAGGAGACAGTTAGCTTAGCTTAGTACAAAGACTGGAAACAGGGGGAAACAGCTGACCTGACCCGGTCAAAGTTGACAAAATCCACATACCACCTCTAAAGCTCACTAATAACATACATATACATTATATTTGATTGTTTAATTTGTAGCAATGTGTAAAAATGAAAAGTTGTGGTTTTACTAGTATAAAACCAGACTATTTCCTGGGTGTAAGCAGTGACTTCCTGGGGGTCTTATAGTCACTGTGAGATTGCTAGGAAACCAAACGAGACTCAAGCAAGTTTAAAACAAACAATTCAACAAACGAGATATAACGTGTTAATTAGTTAACTCTAGAAATGCTTGGCCAGGCTAGCAGTTTTCCTGTTTCCTTTTTTTCCCTTCTTTATGCTAAGCTAACTTACTACTGGCAAGTCTCTGAACCAAAGTGTATAATACGATTTCCCAAAATGTTGAACTATAATCATGCCCACATCTATTTCTTGAAATTTTGCATGTCAGTAAAGGAACTTTGACTTAAATGTATTGTGGGTGTGGGAATGGAAAACACAACCACAGGAAGACAGACTGAAATTTCAAAGTCTAACAAGACTAGAGATTCTTCATCCGGAGTAGGCAATTACTCCGACGCCTTAGAGCTTAGAGGTAGAGTTTATACAGAGCTTTGTGGTGAACATATTTTACAGAAAGATGCTTTTAAGCCAGTTGTCACGCACTGGTAGCATTTGCAGTAAAAAGCGCCAGCGCAAGTAACTCTATTCTAACCATCATCATAAAAATTCAGGTGATTAATGACCTTGCTCTTGCCGCAGTATTGGACACTCTGTCCACATCCTTATGCCTGCCTAAAATGTGTGTATATGTATTCTGAGGAGTTTGAGATTTTAATCAAATGAATGTCAGCAATAGGAGTAAAGCGGATACCTTAGATAATTTAATGAATGCAAATGCAAATAAAGTTTCAGACTGAATCATACCACAATCAAATGGAGAGTTAAGAGGCGTTAAGTTGCCTGAGTGGGAGGCCATGACAACGGTAGAAGTTTATGAAATAGACATACCTACATGTCATGTTTCTGACAAGACCCCCAGAGCCAATTGCACCTATGTGATAGATTCTTATGTTTGAAATGTACACCACTGACCTAGCAAAACATAAATAGTTAGATACACACACACACACACACAAACACACACACACACACACACACACACACACACACACACACACACACATACACATTTGCCTCATGCATTAGGTGTAGTGCGAATTTTCCTCTGAAGTCTGACTATGTAGAAATGACTCATGTCGTATTGAATCTGAAACAGTCACTGGAATAATCAGTGTCTGATAATCTTCAGTGGTAAAGGCAGGACTGTAGCTTTTAGTATCAGGAAGTAGAGGAGACACAGCTGTGTACCTGGGTGGAGTACAGAGGTAAAGGGTATACGAAAATGACCTGGGGAAGTGGTAAACTCCCTGGTTTGGAAGTTCACCAACCCAGTTCATCTGTCAAACACACACACATATTACATAACATTAAAACATACAGGCCCCTTACAATCATGCATTTTATGCTTCTACGCAGTCATAGGGCTTGTCTGATGATGTGCTGCCTCCTGCAGGTGACTGATGGCATGGCTTTCATTGAGGAGAAAAATTACATCCATCGAGACCTGAGAGCAGCCAACATTCTGGTGTCTAACGAACTCATCTGTAAGATTGCCGACTTTGGATTGGCAAGGCTGATTGAAGACAACGAATACACAGCAAGAGAGGGTAACAAGACCTCAAACACATTACTTATATCATATGTTCTTTTGAACCTATGGGACCTTTTTTTCAGGCTAAATAATGTGTCTTATAGAATATTATTTAATTTATAATAAGGCTTTTGTTTTTGTGCATTTGGTATGGGAAGTAATCACTTTAATTGTAATTACAAAAAAAGTGTTTGTGATTGTTTTGAAAAATAAAGTTTCCTCCTGTGTTCATAGGTGCAAAGTTCCCCATCAAATGGACAGCCCCAGAGGCTATTAACTATGGCACATTTTCCATAAAATCCGATGTTTGGTCATTTGGGATCCTCTTGACAGAAATAGTGACATATGGACGCATACCTTACCCTGGTAAATACTTACTCACTGCACTTGTACTTGTCCATCACAATATCATTTTATAAAATCATTCAATTACAAATCTAGATTATAATGGCTGAAAACATCACATCCATTGCCTACTCTCCCACATTTTACCTTTTGTTCAGGTATGTCCAACCCAGAGGTAATCCAGAACCTGGAGCTGGGCTACAGAATGCCGAAGCCAGAAAACTGTCCAGATGGGCTGTATGACGTCATGTGTACGTGTTGGACGGAAAACCCGGAGGACAGGCCCACCTTCGAGTACCTGACGAGCGTTCTGGAGGATTTCTTCACTGCCACAGAGAGGCAGTACCAGGAATAGCCCTGATGGGGCTGAACAACATACAGACTTACAATGAATATACTCAAACTAAAGGCACAGCCTGTGCAGATGGATGCTGGATTTTGTTTTGTTTGTTTTTGAAGAGTACACGCCTTGATATTGATAGGGTAGAATTTGAAGTTTTATCAAATAAGAGTACTTTGTTGCTTCAAAATTATTCTGAAGTTGCCTCTTAGATATGATACAATCACATGTGGAACTGTAAACCCAGAAACTCTTGCAACAGCTGGACCACTGCAGAGCCAACAACAGAATGGAGAGTGACTGATCACCATGCTGCTTGAATAGACTGGGAACTGTCTGCTAGCTGAATAAGTAGCTGCTCTCCTGGTGCTCATTATTAAGATGTAAATACTGTCAAAGGGCTTTAGCTGTGTTTTACCTCAGCAGTTTAATAAATGTTTTATATTGTTTTACTTACAGTAAAAAGCTTTACATAGCCTATTTTCTTTGTTGTTACATTGAATAAAGCAGAACCCATCACAACCTAAATGAATCATCAGCCAAATATCTTCGATACCATACAAAAATGCTCAAATGTTTTATTAGTGCATGTATGACAGCCACTTAAAATATGTATTTGTGATCGTGCACATAGTTTTTCAATCATATTGAGCAGACAGCAGTGGTAAAATGTAGAACTTGGTACAGTGGCTCCAGGACTCTACTTATTTACAATTTTGAGGTAGTCCTACATGTTTTGTTCATTAGTACTTCCATTTTACTTTTCCATTCTACCTTATATTTCTTAGAGACATATGAACTTATTAGGTATGATGCATTACCAAAGATTAAACAACCAAGCAAACGGCTACAACAAATAGGTCCTCCTTTACCAGCTGTATTATTAAAATGCTACATAGCCCTCTCATTAATGCATCAGTTATGCTGATCTGAAAATATATATAGCATAATTTATTATTAACCATTTGTTTTACAATTTAATTTCTGTAGCCTACTTGTAATGGAGTTTTTCTATTGTGGCATTGGTACTTTTAATTAACGGATTTATACTTGTTCCGCCACTGCTGAGCAGGTAGTCTCTGGTACAACTGTTAAATTGTGAATGTAATAAACACACAACGTCACAGAGGGGGACGGACTGCGTCTGTCGCCTCCTGTTGAAAGCAGCTAATATTACATCCCATTGATTAGACGCGATACAAACTATCCGCCTCTTGTCGCTGTTGTCTCCTGTGGTGTGCGCTAAAAGCCAGCCAAAAAAGCACTAAAATGGCGCTTACTTCCCAAGGAACAAAGAAAAAAGTTTGCTACTACTATGATGGTGAGTACTCGTGTGCCTGTACTTTAGAAGGCGGACGGGCGGATGAATGAAATCCGCCACTTTGCAACAAAGGTTGGTGTTTATTCCACCTCTTGCTAACCTGGCACGTTAACGTTAGCTAACCTAGCTAACGTTAGCTTGAGTCGCAGGCGGCTCTCATCATCTCAATCTAACAAAGTGCTGCTATGTCCACACTGATTATTAATGCCCTTATAATGTTTGCTCGGTTTTCCTAAATGCACTAGTTTTCCCTGAAATGCATTTTTAAACGTTTATCTACCGGATATTAGCTAGTACTTAAACTAGATTAGTTAACGTTACTAGCTAAAGAGCTAACAATGGGGATATGAGTACTTCATTGTCTCCACAATTATCGTCAACACCAAGCTAACGTTAAAATGGCTTATCTTGCTGCCTTCAAATGCCAGGTAGTTCGGCGTAAAACAATGTTTTGGACGACGTTATTCGCTGTGTGTAACTTGGCGGCACCCTGTAAGTGGACCTGGGTACTTAGAGGCGATTTGACGCGAGTATTTTGGAGTTCGGTTGTGGGATCCTAACCGACGGGCATGATGTTGAATTCCTTCACGACGTTTTCAGTGCGTTAACCTGTTAGGAACGGGAAACTATCATGTTAGTGTTTGCTGTTAACTTTGTTTAGATTTGTTCAACTTTTGCATGTGAGAAATTAACAAATAACCCACCGTGGTGTGTTTTTATTTCTTTTATATTTCAGGTGATGTTGGAAATTACTACTATGGTCAGGGGCACCCAATGAAGCCCCACCGAATCCGCATGACTCACAACCTGTTGCTCAACTATGGACTCTACAGAAAAATGGAGATATATGTATGTTAAATTACAGTAACAGTGCTGCTTAGTCACAATACTGGACCTCACTCAAGTGTCTCAGAAACTAATTTGTCCTGTGTTTCAGCGTCCACACAAAGCCAGCGGAGAAGAGATGACCAAGTATCACAGTGATGATTACATCAAATTCCTGCGTTCAATTCGACCAGACAACATGTCAGAGTACAGCAAACAAATGCAGAGATGTAAGTTTGGTCAGAGATGCAGTTTGCGTGAATGTAATGTTGTTTTTGTGTTCATTAAACTTAATGCTCAAGTTTTGACATTAGCAATAATATGTTTATTTCTCTGCTGCTGCTTTGCAGTTAATGTGGGGGAGGACTGTCCAGTGTTTGATGGTTTATTTGAGTTCTGCCAGCTCTCAGGAGGGGGCTCCGTTGGTAAGTTGTTTCTCCTTAAATACTGCTCAGACAGACTTGCTGTGTTGAACAGTATTGGCCATCATTGCCCACAGTAATATGTTAAGTTTAGTATAAGCAGGCTGTTAATTCTTCTCTGTGCTCCAGCTGGTGCGGTGAAGTTGAACAAACAGCAGACTGACATTGCTATCAACTGGGCTGGAGGCCTGCATCACGCCAAGAAGTCTGAGGCTTCTGGCTTTTGCTATGTCAATGACATCGTACTGGCTATCCTGGAGTTACTGAAGTGAGTACAAAAGCCCTATCATAGCAGCCCTCGAGTACAGGTTGGTTTGCACAAGTGGATGATACTCTGCTTGGTGGATCTAGGTTTTGTTTGGAGAACTGAGGATAAGTTTAGAGTTCAGTTCTCCTAATCGGGCACATGCGTTTTTAGAAAAAAACGATAAACATAATTTTAGAATAGACCACACAAACTTGGAAAAGAGCGAATTGTTCCCTGTCAACAATGCAGCTCTTAAAAAACCAACACCAAATTTAGCTTTCAAGACTGTGTCCTCACAATTTAAATATCTGGATATTACGGTCACTCACTCATATAACCAATTATTTAAAAGCAACTTCTGCCCCTTGATTGAGAAATGCAAGCAAGACATGGAGAGGTGGAGGACTACCCCTATGTCTATGGTGGGGCGTATTAACCTAGTCAAAATGAACATTGTTCCCCGCTTTCTCGATCTATTCCAAAATATTCCAATTTTTATTCCCTTGATCAAATTCAAAGGGCTGGACAAGGCCATATCTAAATTCATTTGGGCTGGTAAGCATCCCAGGATCAAGAAACCTTATCTACAAAACAAAAAAGGAGGGGGGGATGGCCTTACCAAACCTTCTACATTACTATTGGGCATGCAATATACAGAAAATCCTAGGATGGATGGCACACAGTCAGGGAGACAGGGCACCAAGCTGGGTTAGGATGGAAAACAATTTCACTCCAGCCTACTCCCTTGCCACTGCACACCCGAACTCTGCTAAAAAGATGAAGATTAACAATCCAGTTGTAATTCATTCTCTCAGGATTTGGGCTCAATTTAGGAAACATTTTAACTTACACGGCATCTCCTTCAGGGCACCACTACTGCATAATCGCTTGTTTACACCCTCAAAGCTTGACCTAGCTTTCAGAGCTTGGCATTCTAATGGCATCTGCTACATACAAGACCTTTACATAGATGGGGTATTTGCCTCTTTCAGTCAGCTCTCAAAAAAATTTAACCTTAAGGCCTCCGACCATTTCCGCTATCTTCAGATAAGACATTTTGTTCAGCATAATTATCAAGCTTTTCCCCATTTGGCAACCCCAACACCACTGGATGAATTACTGGCCCTAGCAATGCCACATAGAGGCGCCATCTCCCTCATTTACACCTTCATAAGCAGCATAAACCCACAGACAGTAGCTAACATAAGAGCATTTTGGGAGGAGGACCTGGGCTCCAGCTTCTCAAATGATGAATGGAGCAAAATTCTGAGACTGGTGCACGTTTCTTCACAATGCTCTAGACATGGCTTGCTACAATTTAAAATTGTTCACAGATTGCATTTCTCCAGGGTGAAATTGGCAAAACTGTTCCCTCACTAGATCCGCTATGTGAAAAATGTCAGTGTTCCAGCTAGCTTAATACACATGTACTGGGCCTGCCCTCGCTTACAAACATTCTGGGAGGCGGTATTTACATCATTGCTATTGAAATCCAACCAGTCACGGCCCTATTTGGGACCAAGCCTGTTGATTCCCACTCACGGTGGTCAGGAAAATCTCACACAGTGGTGACATGTACAACTTTACTAGCCTGACGTCTTATCTTGCTGAATTTGAAAGGCCCAAAATCTCCATCCCACACCAGGTGGCTTAAAGATGTCATGTATCACTTAAAGTTAGAAAAGATGAAATACTCACTCAGAGGAAACATGAGAGAATTCTATTCTACCTGGGGATCTTTCATGGACTATTTTGATGAGGTTTCTGCAGTGGACTGGGAAGAGGTGTAGTGCTACCTTGTGGTTAACTAAATGACTTGCCTGTATTTAATTATCTATTTAAAAAAAAAAAAAAAAATTATGCTTCTTTATGTGGCATGTTGTCTGTATGTAGGATGTACCCTTGTCTTTTTGCTTGTGGGTGGCAAAATGTAGGCTCATTTTACTCCAAATGTATACTTGTACGGATAGATTATGCGGATGCATGGGGAGGGTGGGGAGTAGGTAGAAGACGTTTGTGTAGGTAATGTATACTGTGCCGTATATTTTGTGTATTTGTGTACATGGTTGCGCTGTGTACAATTGTATAGAAAACGTGTGAAAATAAAATTTAGAATAGACCACACAATGGTTTTTCTCATAGGCTAGATCAAAAGTTTTAGAACTTAAATTATCTTTTCCCTCTTTCCAGATACCACCAGAGAGTTCTGTACATAGATATTGACATCCATCATGGAGATGGTGTTGAAGAGGCCTTCTACACCACAGACCGTGTCATGACAGTGTCCTTCCACAAGTATGGAGAGTACTTCCCTGGGACAGGTGACCTGAGGGTAAGCCTTAAAATGATTTTGACTGATAAAAGCCATATTGTCATAGTCATACATTGACATTTGTCTTCTTCTCTGCAGGACATCGGTGCTGGTAAGGGTAAATATTATGCTGTGAATTACCCGCTGAGGGATGGGATTGACGATGAGTCATATGAAGCCATATTCAAACCTGTGAGTAAACAAAGACGTGTTGACTGTGATGTTTTGGTTGAGGTCTCCCTTGATGGACAGAAGAATTTGAGAGAGTGTATGTTGTTGTTGTTGTTTGCGTAGATCATGGCCAAGGTGATGGAGATGTACCAACCCAGCGCAGTGGTTCTGCAGTGTGGAGCTGATTCACTGTCAGGAGACAGGCTTGGTTGCTTCAACCTCACCATTAAAGGTAAATTAACGAAACAACTTTTTTTTACTGATGACACTGTAAGCAAAGTGGTCTGCAGCGGTGTCGAATAAACTTGAGAAACCAAATCCCCAATTACTTCTTTTCCCTGTGCGGTGTTCTCAGGCCATGCCAAGTGTGTGGAGTACATGAAGAGTTTCAACCTGCCACTGCTAATGCTGGGTGGAGGAGGCTACACCATCCGTAATGTGGCACGCTGCTGGACATATGAGACTGCTGTAGCCCTTGATACCTCCATCCCCAACGGTGAGTCCATGTTGCGCTGAATACAATTAGTGTGGTATTCATTTGAGAGCTGATATCTCTGTCTCGGTAAACAAAAACATTTTACAACGTATTAGAGATAATGAAATATTGATGACATTATTGATCAGTCAGTTGCCAGATTCTTTTGATCATTAAACAACAACAAAAATGTAAGTAGCATTAGTTCCCAATAAAATAGCGTCATGTTCAATAACCAATGACAAAATGTAAACTCAACTTGACAGAGCTCCCTTACAACGACTACTTTGAGTACTTCGGACCAGACTTCAAGCTTCACATCAGCCCCTCCAACATGACCAATCAGAACACCAATGACTACCTGGAGAAGATCAAGTGAGTACATCAAACAGCCATTCAAATATTATTTTCTGAATGTGTCCTGTATTGTGAAAACGTTGAGAACTTGGCCGTATCCTAGGCACAGGTTTGTGTCTCCGCGTTGTTTAGTGGTCAGTATGTTCAACCTGCAATCTGTCCTCTAGGCAGCGCTTGTTTGAGAACTTGCGTATGCTGCCCCACGCCCCGGGAGTCCAGATGCAGGCCATCCCCGAGGATGCCGTACAGGAGGACAGTGGCGATGAGGAGGAGGATGACCCCAACAAACGCATCTCCAGTAGGAACCTCTCACATAGTCATACTTTTCTTCCATGTTCACACCAGATCTCCAGCATATTTTTAGCTAACCCTTTAAAAAAAACAAGCAGAGTTCCATGTTTTAATTCAACCCTTTCCTCTGTTACTGTTCAGTCCGTGCTCATGACAAGAGGATAGCGTGTGAGGAGGAGTTCTCTGACTCTGAAGATGAAGGCGAGGGAGGCCGCAGAAACGCAGCCAGCTTCAAGAAAGCCAAGCGAGTCAAAACTGAAGGAGAGAAAGAGGTGGAAGAAAAGGAGAAGAAAGGTGAGGAAGAAACAAAAGGTATCTATCCATTTTATTTTTACATTTTCATCTCACCCTACTCATGTCATTTTGTTCTATAAAGCGAGAAGAGCACTTCCCATGAGTTAACATTTTAAGTCAGATCCCCCTATATAATAGAGGCTGTGTTATTATGATCACTATGAACGTTTGCTTTTCTTTCACAGAAGCAAAAGAAGAAGAGAAGGTGCCAGAGGAGGAGAAAATGGACACATCAAAGTGAGAAAACACTGCACACACTTATTTACTATGTTTTTCAAGAAGGGGCTTATTGGGAGTGTTAATCATTTCTTTTTTCTGGGTCCTTTAGGCCAAAAGAGGAGTCCAAGACACCTTGAGGTCCTCAGCAGCCAATGATGACATTGCAACTGATCAGAACGCATCTTTTTTTTTTTTTTGGATACATCATCTTTCCAGGCTGCTGCTGTGGAAATCGGTGAAGAACTGTACCTTTTGTAATGAGACCCCACTCCATCAAAATGGGGGCGGGGGATCTAAATATTTTCTAGGACACCTTTTCAACCTTACCTGTTTATGGACTGAGGTCAGACTGAGTGTTTCGTTTTTTTGAATGCTTTTTCATTTTTTATTAATCTTTTTATTCTGTGACACTTGCTTTTCCCTTGTGATGCAACTCTGTAAAAATGATTTAGTACATGTATGCTTTTATATATCTGACGGATTTAATTTATTTAAATCATAGATATTTTGGCTACTGTTGTCTTTCAATCCCACTTTAGTCATGTCTTTAAATATGTAGTTGAAGCATGTTTATACAATAGATCCTTTTCTGTAATACATTGTGTAACTGGTCTTGCCTGCTAAAGGTCCCCAAGCGTGGTTAAGAGGGTTGTGTATACCTGAATACCTTTTTACATGGCACAGTATTAATAAATTACAGTCCTGTATTGTAGGTTGTAATTTAGTATGTGTCCTTTACACATTGACATCTTCAAATTTCTGGGACTCCTTCCACACAATAGACCTTTTCGACGGCAGACATGTTGACATGTCATAGTAGGAAAAGCACAGGTGTATTCAAAACCATTAATGATGGCTGCATTCCACTTAGGAGAGGCCCTGGTATTGTGCATGCTGACTCACTGAAACAGCTTACTGGGACACTTGATGGAATTGAGCCATTGTTAAGGTTATCACTTTCAGCTGTGCTTTTCCTACTATAACAAGTCAACATGTCTGCTGTGAAAAAGGTCCATATTGAAAATGTTTGAGTCCTGTAACGTCACTGCTGGTGTCAGGCTTTGATTCCAGAGTGTAGTGTTCTGTAAAATGGGAAGCAAGACAAACACCAGAATCCATTTGTTGTATATATTTGTATTCTGAAAACATGAGTAAAAGTGTCATTTAAATCTGTCAGACCTCCAGTGTGCGTTGACCACACTTTTAACAATAAAAAAATGCCCCAAAAAAGTTGTAGTTCTGTGAAGTTTATCAAAATAAGATGGTTAATAATATTGCTACGTCTGGTTTGATGAAATGATTGACAAAACTACATAAAAAATAATTTTAATGTGAAGATACAGTTGCTCTGTATTTTAAGACCATACGCAGTACACACAAACAAGACCTGTTTAAAACTAATGGCAGTATTTTATCAGAGAGATTGCTTTCGCTGACTCGTCTTCAAATATTTAATATGTAACAGACACACTTAATACAACTTCCAGATGACGTGTTTTATCCAGTCAAGCAGTTTGCAACCTATCTCGTTAGGTTTAGCTGGGTCAGAGCCAGGCACTCTGCTCCACCGCAGTGTCACCCAGCAGTTCATCCTGTTCTACGGGCTCAGCGTCACACTCTGGATCTCGTGCTGGAGGCAATGATGGAGTTTCATCAGGTCTCTGGATACGCACCTGAAACCATACATGAATTTCATTTAAGAGGAGCTTACTTGCATAAATAAAAGTGTTAGCAAAATGAAAATTCTGAAATACAGACTGATCTTTTCTATCAGTTTTCTATCAGTGCTGGACTAAACAAATTACCACAAATTTGCCCGTGTATAGGAATGGCTGGGCTGGTAATACATGTCAGTCAAGACAATGTAAAGTGTTTCTCAGACTGAAAAGTAAAGTTAATTGACTGTTTAAATAATGTTATCGCAAGGTTGGTAACATAATTGCTGCATTTGTACATTTTTATTTTTATATGCATTTGTGAGTAGCTTGTGTTGATTAATCCAATGATGGTACCTGAACTGAACCACTGTTTATGATGTGGCCTGTTTTATTTTTAGTTTACTTCAAGCCAACCATGTGATAATGCTCTGAGAGCACATGAGATGAGGGACACAGTTACCATGCTGCTCTGTCCAGGTTTGCCTCGTCAGCAGGTCTAGCCCACTGGCTTCTATTTGTCTATTAAATTCAACGTCACGTTGCGTGTTTCTGGATATATTGAAGCCAGGTCAGTTTACTGTTAAAACTTTGACTTGATTTAATTATTTGTATTGCTGCTGTGCTACTACTGAGCCTTTTATTAAAATGATACTTAATAGGTAAATAATTAGGTGTTTGTTTTAAAGATATTTGATGCAACCTAAAACAGTATGTCATTCTGAATGATAATGTCAGTCAGGCAGGAAAGTGCTGGTTTCTCTCTCACACACACACACACACACACACACACACACACACACACACACACACACACACACACACACACACACACACACACACACACACACACACACACACACACACACACACACACACACACACACACACACACACCCTTTAGCTGTATTGCTTTTTCAGTTGTTTTTGACGGTTTTAGAAATTCACGGTATACATCACTGCCCCATTTACATTTATGTCTAGGTCTAACACGGTCAACAGAGTCTGTGATCTAACAGCAGCTTACCCTCCTGGTCTGGGTCGGCCTCCTCCTGCACGGACAGAGGTAGAGGAATGAAGTACAGACAGCAAAGCAGCGGAAAGAGAACACCGTTTCCACCACGGACATTACGATGAGCGGCACCCACAGAATGAACATGGTCCCCTGGTTGACAAAAAAAATAAAAATAAAATAAAGACGACAGCACGTATACCTCTGATCAATAAATTTTTCTTTTCTGCAGCAATGCATGTCATTATAAAAACTGCTGATGGATAAATATTTCAACTTACATAGATGCGGGTGGGGTCAAAGGGGCATTCGTATGTGATGCTGAAAGAGCTGACATTAAGATCAGAATTCAAACAGTGTGTTAGCAGGCCCTGTCCATTGTTAATAATGGCATTCACCATAGAAACTGACAAGCCCGTGGTGGAGGCAAGCGCCAAGAGACCTGCCAGGAAGCTGATGACCAACAAGACCCACTGCTGCAAGGAGAACACAACATGATTATGTTAGTAGGTAAAAACACAACCCTTAACCTAGCATGTGAAAGACATGTTTCCTTATGTAAGATAACATGCTTTACAATGTCAAGTTGACGTTAGAGAGAAGTGCTGTAGGAACATGGAATAGAAATTACAGCGAGTCCACGTTCTGAGGAACGACATCAAATATTTGAATGAATGCATGTTCCCTATTTAAATATCATCTTCCAACAGAGGGCAAGTTCTAACAGGAGCCAGCAAATGACAGATGTGAGTGCAGAATGAAAGAGGGAGAAGCTGTGCAAAAGAGAGGGGAACAGTATTTACCAGGATCCTGTTTCTCTTGTTTTTGGACAGGACAATGGCAGTTATTCCACTAATAATTCCCTAAGGGGCACAAGAAAGAAAAAAAAAAAAAAAAAGACATATCATTCATCACAGATACAGATGATACAATATTACTACTCAAATATAAGCTATTTAATGATTTGCATCACAACATTATGTTTAGATATGGCAAGCAAATTAGTAAATACATTTCCAGTTTGGTGAGGCTAAACCTATTTAAAACCACCACCTGCTGGTAAATATTGGTTATAATATTTGCTTTTTAAGTTCATTGTGTATATTGTGTTCTTGCACCACTTACCACCAAGCCTGCCACAATAGCAATGATATTAGAGATGGCGTACACCATGTTCCGGGCCTGAGAGTGCACGCTGACTTGCCTGAGCACAGCGCCGTGCACCAGTGCTCCGAGAAGAAAGTTGACATGGCCCACCAGCACCAGCCCCAGCCCCATCTTCATCAGGGCATGGTTGTCCTTAAGGCTGGCACAGCATATTCCTATAGAGAAAGCAGACATAGGTTATTTTGACTTCATTATCTTAACTTAGCTTTGAGCATTGTGACCTCTGCCAACATAGATTAACAATTAGTTCATTACATTGTGTGTACAACAGTCCATTATGTCAGACTGAAGCACAGGACTCTAATCCCATATTAGAGTATCCAAATAACAACTGTGTGCGCAGTGCACCCGTGCAGGAACTAACATTGTACACACACAGTACACACAGTTTTATTTAAGTTTGTTAAATGTGATCTGAAATGAGCTATGAGTTACGAGCTGTAACTGTAATCCATTGAGAGCTTGTGCGAGAGCTTGTGGGTTCAGCGAAGCAAAAAGAAAGCGGGCCAATGGTTAGCACACCATGACAACGCTTTAGTAAAAACCACAATTATCCCCAACCCCTGCAGAGATGGCTGCAGATCTCACCCAATGCATGCTGCAAAATGCTGCAGCTATGGTGACGAATCAGAGATGGGGTCTGAGGAGGATTGTGTCGCACTATTTTAGTTCCTTCTTCGGAGGAAAGGTGAAGCACACCCACCCATAAAGGCCCATGTAAGCCCATCCTGAACCAAACAGGACAATGTTTTGGGTGGGGTGTTCAGCACCACGTTTACCTGGCCTGAGGGGTCAGGTAAAAAAACATCTCGGTTACTGGCCTGTCTCATTAAGCCTTTAGCTGGGTGCTGTGGAAAAACATCATTGTGTTTTGGTCATAATATTGTTGATCTAATGTTTGCTGCCAGTCAAGTAGCCTACACATAATCACATATTGTTGCTGTAATGTACAGACCCTAACACATATTTATGCTATAATATTCATAGTATTTACATATTCATGTAGTGACTGTATACACCTTATCACACTTTATATATTATATTATATTTTTTGATACTTACACAGGGACACTCTTTCATTCTGCTTAGTGATGTCTGATACTTTAATTTGTTTAGGCTCAATGATAAGATGTACAGTGTGGGACCCATACTATACTATGGGTCTATATCTGACCTGTCAACAGCCCATAATCATGAATCGTGAAAAACAGCTACCCAAAAAGTTTCACTTTTATTTAGTAAACTCCTAACAAACCAGGTTCAACAACCCAATTAGTTGGAAAGGTTTTCATTGATATAAATTAACACAAACATTAAGATATCACTTTAGGTTCCGTCACCCAAACACCTGAAAAAAATGTAGGCTGTGTTTGCTAGTTTCTTTTCCTTTGAGCTCAGTCAACGACTGAGCAGACCACGCCTAAAAACTTTAACACGCAACATGCCCATATATTCTGTCACTTTAGTAAAACAAAAATAAACAGTCAGCTTACCTGAATTTACCATGGTGGTATGTCCCCCTAGATCATATTAGTGTACAAGTTGTGTTAAAGTCATTCTGCTGTTTTTTTGTTTTGACACTCCACTTTTGGTGGGTCGTTGTCTTGTCTGGGTTCCTCTACCGCCGCTCACCTGCGGACAAACTGGCTTCATCTTCCGCCTACCTGTGCGGAAGCTCCGCCCCGATGCGCGTTCACTGTACGAGAAAAGAGAGGGAAAAAAGTTATAAACACATGCAACTAGATTGAGTTAACATTTTGAAGGCAAAGTCCTAGGTTTAGTTAATAGTCACCTTACTGATTCATATTGTTAATACAAAATATAAATCAACTATTATGATGTAACATACTATTTTACACTGTGGTATTTATACTTTTACTTTAAATAAAATATTTGAATACTTCTTCCACCATTGTGCTACATGGAGTTAGCCATCCTGATTCTTTAGTGGTTTATGTCCTTTAATTATGTAAATGTGACCTGGTTCCCACATAAATACAATTATTTAAAAAAATAAATTTATGATGTGCACATTTTATTTGTAGGGAATGTAATACCAGCACAATACCATAAAACATGCCAAAGTTATTGGCCACTTGGGCATCTTTAGGCACAGTATAAGGATATCAAATTTAGATTTTTTTTAATTTATTTTTTTTAAATCATCCATGACTTAGTTTTTCTTTAGGTGAATTAGCTGTCTCACAATACAACACGCAAATAGTATAGAAGCATTACTGGCTGCACTGTGTCTCATCTGAATGCCTCATAATGGCCTGGCAGCCTCGTTAGCTGGATTGCCTGCACCTGTCCCTCCTGCCACTGCACCTTATTAATGACACACCTGGGGTGGGAGGGTAATCAGAGTGGTTGGCCCACTTTGATGTTTACACTGGGGACAATGAGAGAGATGGAGCTATTTCTTTGCCTTTTTTTTTTGGACATTGCTGCTCAATCTGTAATAAAAAAGCAGGATGCCCCAAATTTCCAAAATGTTCTGAGGTTTTTCAACAACATCAGGCCTTTTCTGTTTGAAAGAAATTTAGATTTCACTCCGTTCGACACCATCTTCAGCTCTTGGGGAACTGTGATCCCTGGCATTCACATGTTCTCTGAATTACTTCCCATCGTGATGGTTCCCAGAGTAGAGGTGTTTTGCGATGAATCTAAGATAACTCTGCTGGTTGATAAGAGATCCAATGATTTCATGCTAACTGGAGAGGAGCTACAGTTGGGTAATGGCTGCTTGAGCAACAAAGAGCTACCAAACCAATTTGTCTTCACTTACAGTTTGGATGAGTGTGGAACTACACCTGTGGTGAGTTGACCAAATTCTTTACTAGTTAGCCTACTTATTTGCACAGCTTTTTAAGGATTTTCTGATACTCTTACAGATGCAGAATGGCTTGGTAATGGTCACCAACTCTCTCCACTTGAATCTCAAAAAACCTTCCACCATCTGGTGGCAAACTCCTTCCACAGTGCACATATTTTGCTTACCAAAAAGGTACCTCGATTGAGTTATAGAATAATATAAGTGGTCCCAAATAATCATACTAAAGGAGACTGCATGTCTTTACAGGTCGTATTCAATGGCATTTCCTGAGAATGACCAGATCTTTAACATTGAAGCCATGAATCGTGAGTAATAAGAGTAAAAAATGCAATTAGGCTGGATTGTTTAATTTGTAGTAACACATGGTTTACTGTTCCTGCAGCATCTTGGACCAGCAGTGCAGAGTCTATTATCTATGAAAGAGGCCAGGTTGTCAACCTCCAGGTTTCCACCAAAAACAAGCCAGAGCAGCAGCTTTTCATTCAGTCCTGTTTTGTTTCGGCATCTCCTGAGCCTCAGACTAGACCCAAACATGCACTCATAATAAACAAAGGGTAAAGTAGCCAGTCAGGAATTGATTGTAGAGTTTGTCTATGCTGTTCTAATCACCTGTGATGCCGTTACACTCTGCCAGATGTACAGCCCAGTTGGATTCTTCTCATGCTGCCGTACAATTTGTGGCCTCCAACAGAGCGGATGTGGTTAATTTAGTTCTGAACACATCTTATCTCATTTCTGAGGTGGGTGGGTGTGTGTGGGTTTTTTTTGTCGTTTTGACATGTTTCTGCTGTTCAACTGTATAACCTGAACTCTCTCCTCTGAAGCTGTATATCCACTGTAGTGTCCTCATGTCAGACCAGGATGTCAGCTTTGGCTCTAAATCCTGCAACTATAACCCGATCCAGTCAAGGTATTTGTACATGCATGAAACTGTATTTTGAACTTTTTCATTACTCAATTGGATTTTTCTCTTTCAGATGGGAGGACCTAAGTGGAAATGTAGAGGTGTGCGGGTGCTGTAGCTCAAAGTGTAAAGGCCTGTCAGTCAGGCACATTCCGGAGGGTCAGTGCTTTGTGTTGTGAAAAGGTGCCACAATAAGTGGGACTTCTGGTCTCTAACTCTCACTAAATGTATCCTTTCAGATGCCAAGGCTACTGTCAGCACTGGCCCCTTTGTCATTGTGGATAATCATGTAGAGCCAAGTCCTGAGCCTTCTGAACCGCAAGAAACCTCCAGCGCTCCTGTTATGGACTCCATGCGGTCTCACGGTGCAGTCACTGAGAACAAAATTGTTTCTGGAACTTCTGCATTAAGACCCCCTCAGGGTGTGGTGGTGGTGAGTCAGGACCCAGGTGCCAGACTGACCCTTTGGCTACCTGGACAGCTGCAAGATCTTGAACACAGCAAGAATATCCGTTCTGAGTCTGAAGACAATTTGACACTTAAGTTGGAGGCAAGCGACACTGTAGCAAATGACCTTCATGAGCTGCGACTACTGGCAGATAAGGAGCCTCTTCTGAATACGCTCCTAAACGAGATGGAAGGTCAACGTGCAAATGAACAAGTAAGTGAAGGCCACATGTGGGATCTGAATCTTCTTACCCTGGTTGATGGATGGGCAATTCCTTCACAAATGGAAAAAGCAGCTTTTGCAGAGGAATCTCAAAGAAAAAAGCGTTTTGGAAGATCTGGAGGGTTTGACACAAAGTCTCCACAAGAGGTTGCCATCCCTCTGACAGATGAGATGGTTTATGTAGATGTCCTAAACCAGAATGACTATAACCAAATGAGACATGGGCAGCCAGATGCAGCTGTGATGCCCCAAGAAGCAAGTGATTCCCAACCAATAATTTGCTCAACTTCAGTTTTCCAAAAGCACGGATGGATCACACTCCCTGAGTTATGAGGAAGAAGTGATGAGACAACGAGGGAAACTGGAGCATAGACAGAGGGCTGCACTCAACTTTCTTGGATTTGTTGAGGTAGGCGAACTAATCTTGTAATGTATATCTTATGCATGTGACTGAGTAAACTTCTCAATCTTTTATCCTCAGGAAGATGGACAAAGCAGAATAATTGCATCTTCATAACTTCTATAAGGTAGCATACTTTAACTGAATAAATGTATTTGAACAAATATCCAGTGTTTGTTTCAATGTCATACCCAACTTTTGGGGTAAGCAGGAGGGTCCACCAAAAATGAGAACGAAGAAACGGGTCGGTGTTTCGTTTTTGGTTTCAAACTGAAAAACAAATATGAGCTCCCTTTTCTCGTTTTTCCAATGTCCATACAAATTAAAAAATTAACTGGAAAACTGCTCGTTTTTCAACTTTTTTTTTTTTTGTTATTCATTTTCCGTTTTAACCCAAGAGCGAGAATACGGGCTCATTATTATAATGTGCATAATCATTGGAAATCTGGAACACAGGTCTGGTTGTTTTGGTCTTACGTGTTAAGATCAAAGTTGACTAAAACAAATCTGCTCTGGACAGGAAGTAACATTAACGTGTCAAAATAAACGTATGAGAGGTGTAATAACAACCAGAAGAACAATGGGCCTCATTCACCAATATCTTAAGTTTTCTCTTAAATATGTTCTTAAGAAGGTTCCTAAGAAAAGTCTACGCCGGATTCATGACGTGTTCTTAAACAGCAGAATTGTTCGCACCTGTGTTCTTAGGATTGATGAATCCCACGTCTTCCTACCTGAAAGCGCGTGCCAGTTGTTCCGAATTGGCATAAGAAAACGCCCCGCAAATTCCCATATAAGGACATGACACTTCTGTGCACCTCCTGGGAGACAGGTTTTCGGAGATTGTCGGAGCCGCGGTGGAGGAAGTACTGAATCTCAGTACTTAAAAGTACAAATAACCAGAGACACTTTTACTTTAGTAAAAGTAGAAGGTGTCCACTACCACAAACAAGGCCTGGCTTTAAACAAAACAAAAAAAGTCCTATCCTAACCAGCATAAAACGGAAATGTGTTAGAATCGGAATGCGGTTGGTTTTATTCATGGGTGTATTTTATTTTCTTTAACCATGCAAGTAAGCAAATAAAGTGTGTGTGTGTGAAGCAGCGCAAATGGGGAGATGTGAAGAGGTCCAGCCAAATAAATAAGATATGAACGCGTCTTACGCAGCCTGGCAGAGGAGTAAACGACGCTGTGGAGATAAATTGATATAGCAACTTTGATTTTAAAAACGGGAGTAATAAAAACAAACTTTCACTTTTAGCGGTGGCTGTATTACCGAGGGTCAGCGGCGCTGCGCCCGGGCTCTGGAGCACCGGAGCCGGCTTGGATCAGCGGTGCCCCATATATACAGTATCTACGGCAACCAAACTTTACTGGTGAGACAAACGTGTGACGGTCAGTAAGACGTTTTGGCAGGGGGGAAAATGTAACGGAACATTGTAGAAATGTAGTGGAGTAGAAAGTTTAGATAATTGCTGCAAACTGTAACAAAGTAAAAGTCAAAAGTAGGCTATGCACTATTGAGTCTACTTAAGCAAAGTACAGATACGTGAAAAATTTACTTAAGTACAGTTAGGACGAATTTGTACTTTGTTACATTCTATCACTGCATGTTGGCCCTATACATAGCGATCAATCACCAAATAACGCAAGATTTAATTTTTAATTGCTGATGTAAATTGCAATGTTAGTTTTTTTTTTTTTTTGCATACTACATTTTCTTCAACAAATGATCAGAAATACATTACAGTACAATACTATCATTGTAAACGACTGTAGAATTAAATAAAATGCAGTAAGCAATCATTTGGAGCAAATTGTCATCACTCAAATGTGCGTAAGAGTGCTTTTCAGTGTTCGTAGATTTTGTTCTTAGCTAAGAACAAATCCAAGTTAAAACATTAGTGAATGCCAGAATCTTCGTAAAAAGTTCGTAAGAAGGGTTTAAGAACACATTTCTTCATAAGAACGGTTGGTGAATGAGGCCCAATGTACTTTAGCTTTTGCCTGTAGCTTGTCAGATTAAGCTACAGTTAATTATTTAGGGTTATATAAAGTATTTAATTGAGTAACATTCATTAATAGTCACAAAGAGTAAGAATGACTATTGTTAAATAGAAATAAGATTATCATTTTTAAATAAAATCTGCATTCCCCTAGCATTGTGTGGCATTGACTACTTTTACTCTAATCTTACATCAGCCAGTAAAAGGCAAAAAATATAACTGCTTTTTTTAAATTTCTCTGCAGAATATTGTATGTGACATGGTTGACCACATTAGTTGCCAATGAACATGTCGATGTGACGAAGAACATAAATTAACAAGTCCAAGTGTACTGGAGACTGTCATTCTGGTCTGGTCTCCTCAGGCCCTGCAGACTGGACCAGAGTTCATGGTGAGCATGGTAGACCTCCTCACTGCCGGGCCTGTGCCTGGATCACCCAGCTCGTTAGATGTTCACTGCTCATACTAAGCCCTTGAAACGGTAGTTGGCCAATATTCGATAATAAAATATAATACATGATAGGTATTGTGTTATTGAATAACAAGGAATGGTCAATGGTAAGCACTGTGGCCTTACAGCAAGCTACTGGGTTGGAACTCTGGTGGCCCGGGGCCTTTCTGCTTGGAGTTTGCATGTTTTTCCCGTGTCTGCGTGGGGTTTTCTCCAGGTGCTCCGGTTTCCCTCTCCCTTTTACTTAATCGTAAGTCACTTTGGATAAAAGCACCAGCTAAATGACATGTCGTTTAATGTAATGGAATGAAATGAACAAGTGAACTAAAGCACATATAAGACTTAGAACATAACACCGTAACAACATAAAACTCAAAGAACTAAATAACAAAAACTATGTGCTGCTGTGTGCATGTGTTGTAAATAAAATAATTGGTACCAGTCCTGACTTTGCAATGCATTATTTTTCTGATCAAGATACCTGACATCTCCTTGTAAGCAATATAAATATTTACTGCCATTGTATTGTTGGAGCAGCAGCAGATGGCACAGAATCATGCAAATGTTTAATGTTACAACCGAGATATCTCTCTCTCAGAACATACACTTTCACAAAGGCCAGTGCATGTTTATCATATATTGTATGATGCTGTGGACTCAAGTGGCAAATCTGAATCAGCAAAGTGGCCTACTGTAATATTCTAGACGTAAACCACATGTGTGGTCCAGTCTGCAGAGCCTGAGGAGACCAGGATGAGAGAAGCAACATGGCATCTTCCTCACTAATATGATGAGAAGTTTGCAATGTGGCCCAGTTGTACCTGCAGGAGTTCTTCATCACACTCAAATTACAGTTTTTTACAATCACTAATTTCAGAACCTTGATGTCATTTTTCAAAACTCTAGACACAAACCTCACAACCAATGATCAAAATACACATTTTTTCAAAACTCTAACACTTGTTTCAATTGCTTGGATACAATACACATACACCTAAGATCATTTGTTCATTTAACAAAGATCATCTGTTCAATATGACACAACATCAAAGTACTACTATTTCAAAAAGCAATTCACACATTACATTTCAGATGATTGTCTATTCATTTCATTACAATCATATCCTATCTACATCTACTACAACTATCAATCGATATAACTACTCAAAATGATAAGTAACTGTTGCATTACTCTTAATGCATAGTTGTATGGAAACAGACAATATTCCATGTTTAGATTATGAAAGTTTCAAGATAAGATTTATTGTCACCAATTAGCTTGGAGCATGAACCAATTAGTCTACATGATCTATGGATGTAATATTTCATCATCATTCTTTACTGTAATGTATTACTGTATGGTCCCATGTACCATCTTTGAGACTATTTACAGTATTGACAGCACTGCACTGTATGCATGCAGGCCCTTGGAATTGCTTGTCCAATTCTGTCAACTCGATATACTTTATATATAAATATACTGTATATATACATATACACTCGTACCACATTGTTCGCCATGCCCGAAGGTTTTTTCCAAGATGTTTGGCTAATTGCAATGTAGATGAGAACCTGTGGCCAAATCCACAAGACAGAGTTGATGAAGATGTAGAAGTACAGTAATCACTTATTTGTTTTGCTTTTTACAGTACAAGCAAGTTGAGGAACACTGCATTTGATGTTTTACAGTGCTGTCTTTTCTTTTTTGTAGTTAGTAAAAAACTGTATTTTGCTTTGATTCAAATAAACCTATGTTGTGATACTGTATTGTTTTTCAGGTTTTGTTCAATGATTCCACTGTGTCTGTAGTATTCTCTCTACTACAGCAGTACTTTTATAGAGATGTATTTACATCTAGTACCATAATAAAACATGGATCACCTATTTTGTACTACAATATTTAATGATTGTATGAACGATGACACAGTGAAACTATGGGTAGCTTGTGTGTGGGTGATCTAAAGTAACGTTTCAATGGTATTTCACAATCAATTAGTTTTTTGAACCAATGATTGTGAAAGTGCAAGATTTCTTTAAAGATATGAATGCACAATGCAATGTTTTGAACATTGGACAGCCTGTGTTACAAGTGATGACCATTGTGTGTTTTGTGTCTAGAGTTTTGAAAAATGACATCAAGGTTCTGAAATTAGTAGCAAAGTGATTGTAAAAAAACTGTAATGGCAGTTAAGTTGGTCAACCATGTCACATGAATATTCTGCAGAGTTGCAATAAAAAGAAGCTTTTTCATTTAAGTGGTCAAGTGGTTTAGCCCTTGTGTTGTCTTATAAATTGGGTCATTATAAATGTTATTGGCATAACTAAATTGACCATTTCATAAAGCATGAAGTAATTTATCACTCAATTCTGGGTTACCCCTTTTATCCAACTTCATTCCACTCATTAGTTTTACACTTATTTTTTGCATTCATGGTCAACAGACCTCATTTACATGAATTATACCTAATTTCTAAGTAAAATGAGGATATACGATTAGTAGTTTTGGATTATAACAGACTGGTATATTCAATTCACTTTTATTTATAGTATCAAATCATAACAAGAGTTATCTCAGGACACTTTACAGATAGAGTAGGTCTAGACCACACTCTATAATTTACAACGACCCAACAATTGTGTGTGTGTGTGTCTGTCTGTGTCTTTCTGTCTGTCTGTGTATGTGTGTGCTTATGTGTGTGTGTGTCCTGTGTGTGTGTGTGTGTGTGTGTGTGTGTGTGTGTGTGTGTGTGTGTGTGTGTGTGTGTGTGTGCATGCACATACTTGTAAATATATCTTCTGTAAAGCTCAATAGTGCCTTATTGCACTACCAGGTCAAAATTTGCCCGGGAAGACCATAACTACTATAAAATTGAATAAAACACCCAAAATGTTATGAAAGTTGTGAATATTAATTTACTTGCGAAGAGCATTGGAACAATGCATGTTATTTGTGGTTAATTTGGTTGAATGAAACCCACATTTCTTATAAGAAACTTAGAAAACACAACACATTTAACCCGAAGACAACACAAGTGTTAGATGCCTTTTTACTGGCTCGTCTAAGATTAGAGTAGGCCTAACTAGTCAATAACTGCCACACATAGGCTAATAATAGATGAATGCAGATTTCATGTGATTTTAAAATTATTATTTAAAAATTAAATACTTTATATAACCCTAAATAGCTAACTTTAGCCTAATCTGACAAGCTACAGGCAAACAATGTATTCATAAAGTGCCTCGTTCTTCTGGCAGTTATTACAGCTCTCATACTTTTATTTTGACACGTTAATGTTACTTCCTGTCCAGAGCGGATTTGTTTTAGTCAACTTTGATCTTAACACATAAGACCAAAATAACATTATAAACGGGACCTGTGTTCCATCAGATTTTCAATGATTATGCACATTATAAAAATGAGCCCGTATTCTCGCTCTTGGGTTAAAACGGAAAAATGAATAACAAAAAAACAACAGTTAATTTTTAATTTGGACATTGGAAAAACGACAAAACGGAGCTCATATTTTTTTTTAAATCATATTTTCGACCCGTTTTTTCGTTTTTTCATTTTTGGTTTAAAACGAAAAACGGATTATAGCCTACTTTAGTACCCTGACCCATAGGCTTGTGTGACGCCTTTTGTATTCTCACCCAGATGTCGCTGTGGGGAGCTGGGCTCTGTAGTTGGGACAGTACTGTGCTCTCTCTCTTTTACACCGCATGCGCAGAAATTCCTTTTTTCTTTCCCATGTTATGACCCTGGCCACTATTTCCTCCGCACTCTGCCACTCTCTATAAAGTGCCCACGCTTTTCCTCACGCAGTCTCTTTGCCCGGCCACAAAGCAACCGTGAGTGTCTAACTCACTGTTCTTAAAACTTAAAATAAAAATAAAATAAAAAATATAAAATCCACAAAATCTTAAAAACAAGTACTACTGTAATACCTAAAGAAATACAAACGTTAAAAAAAAAGCAAAACTAATTTACAAAAATACAGAAACAAGAGGCCGGCTTTACCCGAAGTTGGCTTATAAAGGAAGAAATACTTCAGAAGAGGTCTTTTTTTTTATATATATATATATATATCGTAATTTTTGGTTTGACATTTTCTCAAGCTGAACCAGAGCCAGCTGTCTCTTATGCTATTAGTTGGGGAGAACTGAAGCGCAATTCGGACCCGGAATACAGCTCGTACGAGCATTTTTTCTGGCCTTTTTAATTTTTTAAATTTTTTTAAGGATAGCCTTTCATTCATTTCTATTGCGAAGTCCGAGATATGAACACAGCGACGGCGGGGAGTTATCCGATGGCTTCTCTCTACGTTGGCGACCTGCACCCCGATATCACGGAGGCTATGCTGTATGAGAAATTCAGCCCAGCCGGACCTGTGCTCTCTATTCGGGTATGCCGAGATATGATCACCCGGCGGTCCCTCGGATATGCTTATGTGAACTTCTCTCAACCTGCTGACGGTAAGAAAAGAAACTTGAGAAGTGATCACTGTGCAGTTTGATCATGTTACTTGCATGCAGCTTTAAGATGCAACAGAAATCATGCATCCTTAAAATATTGACAATGTCACCATATGTTTTCAATGTCAGTCCTACAACTGTCTGCATAACCAAATGCAAAATCGGAACACGATGCAATACAAAGCACTGGACTTTAACTGAATTATAAAGTGACATGTTTGCAGTCTATATAAGACAACCAGTTCCTCAGACTCATTTTGACCCATATAAGCATGCCCCAGTTGTTGTTACAAAATCACTACCAGAGTTAAAGCCCTCACAAACGTGCAGTCTGACCTGTGCTTAAATAATTTTCAATTTTTAATCATTTAGGTAAAACTCATTTTAGCAGATCTCACTTATTCTGCCCAAATGACCCATTTCTGCTCCTATTTAAAGGGCTGTAGAGTGAAACTATTCCCATTGCCCTCTGCTGGTATATGTTCACTGAAAGCAAGAGAAGGGACAAGCACAGCTGAACAATAACCCCTGCACTGCCTTCTAGACATGTCTTATGTGCATTGTCTGGTACATGCATTAATATCAAATACTTGATCCGGTTTCGGTTCAGATTTAATCCCAATTTATTTTTTAACTCGTCGAGGATTATCCGTATCAATAGTTGGTTTATGTGTAATATATTAACTACTTAAACTGGTATCAAATCATTGAGCAATAATAGCAGGTGTTGTGGTTGTCTTTGGAGGCCTGGTGATACATTGTGTGGACTTCTTTGCCTCGTGTATCAACGTTAAACACCTGTCACAATTTATCTGTGCTGGAGTCGCTTACCAAAAGCTCGAGTAACGATAGGTTACAACTGGCTCACTTTCAGGAAGGTGGTATTGGTCACTTGAGTAAATGTAAGAAGACCCACAAGCGAGAACACAATTTGTTATTGGAAGTGTAGAAATGGGGGGAGGTAGCTGTTGGGTATTTAAATGGAGTCCTACCATGTGCCTGTGGGGCAATAGCTTGCTGCTTGTTATTATAACTAGTTAGTGCATTTGATATCATGCGGAGTAAGCCAATAGTCAAGGTTGGTCTGTATGTGTAAACACAAGACCTAGTGTTGCTCATCTGAGCTTTCTTTTTGAGTCTCTCTTCCCCATCAATGGTAGAGAATGCTCTACTCACACTCCAAGCCAGCACATACCTCCCAGGACCCCTCTCTAAATATAGAACATCTTTTTGAGCAGCCCAAAATTTGCCTGGCTGCAATACTTTAAGTTCTTAACATGACATAATTGGTTAAAAAGTAAATCAACCCTGTCAACATTTCACCACACTATTTCACTACCATTCTAAATAACATCACTTACAGATACAGATAATTATGTATTACATGGATCACTCTGGCCTTTTTAAAACTATCCATTCCCACTCTGAATCTTCCAGAAGACCACATGTTTGACAACAGTCACACACCTTCTCTGAACACACGGGCTGTGAAGTACAATTGCAAGCTAAACTGCTGATGCCAGCAGACGCAAAGCAGCTCCGTTTTGTTTACCAGACACTTTTAGCTGGGAAGCCTGGCCTGTGTGTGTCTGTTACTGTAGAGTGACTGAACAAAAGGATGTTTTGGTATGTGCGCCAACATGGACATCAGAGCCTATATGAGAGTTAAATCAATAGACGTAGAGAAAGAAATGGTATAAATTGAACCCTAATGATTAAACTGGCATAATGATTTGAGCAAATTAAAGCTATAACATCTTAACACCACAATTTCAGCCCAGTTTTTGTTATCTGAGGGCCTGCTGCACTGCTGCAACTGGCCTAGGTGGGACATGGCCCAGCAGCATGTGGTGAGTTAGAGAAGGGGAATGTGCTCCCAGCTTGCCCACTGCAGCTGCCCCTCACACTTGTCCCAGCTGCTCATCAGCCACATGGTCTACTGCAGTATCTCAACCATGTTATATGTGCCTTGTTAATGGGCTGGCGGCTGAAATTCTCCATTGTAGCACAAACTGCACAGGAGGGCAAAACGACTAATACACTTTACTGTAACTTCATGTTATTTCTCTTGGATGTTATGCTGTGGTTGTGGTTTAAAGGGATAGCTGCATTATAACAACAGTTACTGGAATAGAATAGAACTTCCTTGTGTGAAAGCACTACAGTCCATGTATTGACCATGATAGATGAAAGAAGGATATGTAGCATACATAGTAGTGACTGATATAGTTTGAGATTAATGACATTTCCCTCCATCTCTCTGCAATTCCTCCTTCCAGCTGAGAGAGCCCTGGACACCATGAACTTTGACGTGGTAAAAGGGAAGCCAATCAGAATCATGTGGTCCCAAAGAGACCCCTCTCTCAGGAAGTCTGGAGTGGGCAACGTGTTCATCAAGAACCTTGACAAGTCCATTGACAACAAAGCCCTGTACGATACCTTCTCTGCCTTTGGCAACATCCTCTCCTGCAAGGTACAATTGTCATAAATATGACTGAGGGACTTTAAAACGGGAAGATGTTTCTTTTATGCTGTATATATTCCCACTTTTGGAAACACTGTTCCTGCTTGAAGATTTCACAGAAATTATGCTTAAATTAGATTATAAATTGGAATAAAATTCTAATGCACTTAAAACATTCTCATGTAAACTCATACGCCATCTCTCCTAGTTCCAACTAAACCCTAGTCACATTGTAGCAATACTGCCACATTTTGGGAAATGCATTTATTCGCTTTCTTTCAGAAAGTTAGATGAGAAGAACGACAGCACTTATGTCCGACAGTGGAATATGAAGCTATAGCCAGCAGCTGGTTAGTTTACTTTAGAATAAAGACTGGAAACAGCTAGCCTGGCTTGGTCCAAAGGTAACAAAACACATCTACAGTCTAAAGCTCACTAATGAACAGTTATGTATAGCTTATTGAAGTGACATCTGAATTGTAAAACCACAAAGTAATGCTTTTACACTTTGCTTTTGTATGGATTAAACAAACAAGAGTAAACATGTTAATTTGGACAGAATGAGGCTAACTGGCTGCAGCTTCATATTTAGACGAGAGATTTGAGATTTGATTTGATCTTCTCGTCTAACTCTCAGCAAGGGCGCGAATAAGCGTATTTCCCAAGATCTTAAACTTCTGTTTTTGAGTGAAGAAACTGCGTGCATGTGTAGTGATGCCTCTCTACCGTAAGCGTATTTACCTGTAAGTCTTCCTCTGCTCCAGGTGGTGTGTGATGAAAATGGCTCAAAGGGCTACGCTTTTGTCCACTTTGAGACCCAGGATGCTGCTGATCGTGCCATCGAGAAGATGAACGGCATGCTTCTGAATGACCGCAAGGTGTGAGTGTCTGATCATTTAGGAACTGGGGACAAAGGGGCATTCATTGTTGGTAGTGTTTTGAAAAGACTGTTGAAGAATTTAGCATGAACTTAAAAATGATTTAGATAGTACTTAACTATCATGATATTGAAAGCGCAGTACTTACTGAGCTTATGGTGAATATGGTAATAGCTTATATGTATCAGACGGTGTTATACTGTGTGTATCAACCTGACTTGTGTTGAGTGAACTGACTTTTCGTGTGCTTTTCAATTGGTGAGTTTGTGTGTGAATAATCTGACTAATAAGCCCATCTCTCTCTACCGCAAGTATGAAGATAACCTCTGAACTGATAGATAACAAACTAAAAACTCGTACTTACTCTTGTCTTTCCTACCAGACGCGTATTCTTTTGCCTCATTTGTCCACCCGCTGGTCACCCGTCTTGGAGTGTTTGTATGTGTGTGTGTATGACCACGCTTGTGTGTTTTAGTGATGGATCGAATGCAGGAATGCAATACTGGATGGCAGAAGGGGAGAGGTCATCATAGCAAGGTATATAAGATCATTTGGTCCTCAGCTTTCCTTTGTACTGTGAGACTCTGTTCCTCCATCCCTCTCCGTCCACCTCCTCATCAAGTTTTGGACCAAGAATTAGGATGGTTGTCACTGTGATGTCTAGCATGCCAACGTATCTGCCTGCCCCTGGTGTTATTAACAGCAGTTGGATGTTTTTTTATTGGTTACCCCAGGAATGATGAGTCACTTGATGAAATGTAGCTATGAATTTGTTTTGTGGATGTTGTAACTGTTTGTTTTTTGTAAAAGAATGTGCTCTCTTTTATTTATCGTGCTTGCGTGATCAGGGCGTCCTCTACCGGATTCAAGAGTGTTTTTAGATCGGCAAAAGGAAGTCAAAAGAGATGGATCCTGGTTTGTTTTCTCACTTCTGCCAGGACTGTTTTACAAGAGTGTGTTTCGCTGCCCTCCCTCTATCTTCAGGTTTGTGGGACGTTTCAAATCTCGCAAGGAACGGGAAGCTGAACTTGGTGCTAAAGCCAAGGAGTTTACCAATGTCTACATCAAGAACTTTGGGGATGATATGAACGATGAGCAGCTGAAGGAGGTTTTCGACAGATACGGTAAAATGGGACTATATTCACGGGTATAAATCCAAACTTTGATGTGGTCCGACAGCCACTTATCTGACCTTTTAACCTCTGCAGGTAAAACACTCAGCGTGAAGGTGATGACAGACCCCACCGGCAAATCCAGAGGCTTTGGGTTTGTTAGTTACGAGAAACATGAGGACGCTAACAAGGTACTTTGGCCTCATGAAAATGTACTAAGTGATTAGTCTGTATTGGTAATTCTTCTCTGATAATAATAATTTCGTTCAAAGGCTGTCGAAGAGGTAAATGGCACCGAACTCAACGGCAAGACTGTGTTTGTGGGCCGGGCCCAGAAGAAGATGGAACGGCAGGCGGAGCTGAAGAGGAAGTTTGAGCTGCTGAAACAAGAGAGGATCAGTCGTTATCAGGTCTGTAGAGACTATGCCCTTAATTTAATCAAATCAATCTTAAATTTGAACCCATGACTGTCAAAGAAGCTATTACATATGTATCATTACATTCTCTCTTTTGGTTTCAGGGTGTTAATCTTTATATTAAAAACCTGGATGACACCATAGACGATGAGAAACTGCGTAAGGAGTTCTCTCCATTCGGGTCGATTACAAGTGCAAAGGTGAGAACAATCAAACAGATGTTGCAATGCATCACCAGTAGAGAACAGATAATGCATCACTGCAATATGAATATAGCAACAGTGTTGACAATATTGTGTATTTGAAGTTATCCAAACACAATCTGTCTCTATATTAGGTGATGCTAGAGGAGGGTCGCTCCAAGGGCTTCGGCTTTGTCTGCTTCTCCTCCCCCGAAGAAGCCACCAAGGCCGTGACTGAGATGAATGGACGCATCGTTGGCTCCAAACCCCTCTATGTGGCTCTCGCTCAGCGTAAAGAGGAGCGCAAAGCCCACCTCACCAACCAGTACATGCAGCGTATTGCTGGCATGAGGGCCATGCCGGCTAACGCCATCATTAATCAGTTCCAGCCCACCAGTGGCTACTTCATGCCAGCTGTGCCACAGGTGAGAGAATCAAAGTCTGAGACGATAGTATGTATTAAAGTGGCTATGATATTTAATATTAAAAATGGATGACTGTGTGTCGCTCCTAGTACAAAGCCACGGATAATTATCTGCTGACTCTACAGTTCCTCTCAGCTCTTTGAAGCTTAGCTTCTTAGGTTTTGGAAAAGCTCTAAAATGAACATACTTTATTCAAATTTAGAATGTCAAAGCTATGATGATTCAACTCCAAGTGAAGTTTTTGAACTGCATTTCAGGCAAACTTTTCTTTACATTCTATTTCTGTAAAATGCCACCAATTAAAAAGGCATTTACATCAGTTTCAGGAGGGTGTGACTTTAATGCCATACATCTATAAATGTCACTTACTTGTATACACCAGGCCCAGAATAGGACTACATACTATGCACCCAATCAGCTGGCCCAAATGCGACCCAACCCCCGATGGCAGCAACAAGGTGGCAGAGGTCAAGGTGATTATGTGGCACTATATGATAGATGATCTTTAATACACTTTCAGTTACCTAATGTAAATAGTTAACTGCAATGGACCTTTTTAAATATATACATTTTCAGTGAAGTTTTGTATTGCATCCCATTGTTTTAGTCTCTGCTTCTAACACTCCCAGGTGGTTTCCAAGGGATACCCAGCTCGCTGCGTCAGCCAGGACCACGCGCCAACCTGAGACACATGAGTCCTGGTGGCGGCACACAGGGCCCACGAGGTGTGTTCACTAATGACAATTGACCAAAATGATCACCTTCAGCTCATTGGCTCTGGCTTAAGCATTTTATTGATCTTACATAAACAGTAGAGGTTGTCAAGACACTGAATTCTGCTCCATTTTGCCTCCTCTCTGCTAGCCTCTGGCCAGGCCATGGCTCCTCGTCCCTCAATGGGAGTCTCCGGCCCCCGTGCCATGCCTCCTTACAAATATGCCACTGGTGTCCGTAATCCCAACCCCCAGGTTGTGCAACCTATTGCCTTGCAGCAGGTATGGGCAAAAGACCAGTCACGTCATCTTGTGTTACTGTCATATAAAGCCCCCAAACCTACATATCCTTTCTATTTTCCTTATCTATCCTTTCTAGGCTCAGCCAGCTGTGCACGTTCAGGGTCAGGAGCCTCTCACGGCATCCATGCTGGCTGCTGCGCCCCCTCAGGAGCAGAAACAGATGCTAGGTATGAATCCTGTATCATAATGAATGAACTGTAATGCCTTTAAGTTTTTATTACATTGATTTATTCTCAATTTATTTCCAAATAGGTGAGCGTCTTTTCCCACTGATTCAGTCCATGCATGCCAACCTGGCAGGAAAGATCACTGGCATGCTGCTGGAGATTGACAACTCTGAACTGCTGCATATGTTGGAATCTCATGAATCTCTACGCTCAAAGGTACTTCGCTACCTCTCTCTCTCTGCCATATTATCATACTGAAATGTCAGTTATCCTCAGAACACACTGTGTCATTGTTTGTCTGATGTTATGTATGTACAGGTGGAAGAAGCCGTCGCCGTGCTACAAGCCCACCAGGCAAAGAAAGATGCCACGCAGAAAGTGGGCAGCATGGCTACTACTGCTGCTGCTGCCCCATCCTGAAGACTGCGTCCTGTATTGAATTGGTATGATAATACATTATCAGTCAAGCTATTCATACAAAATTAAGTATAATAAGCATAATACGTTTTGTGGTAGTTATAAAAAAGTAATTGTGTTGTTTCAAAAAGGAAAGAGGGGAGGGGGGGGGCCCCCCCCAACCCCCAACACCAACCCCCCCCCCCAGGAAAAAAAAAAAAAAAAAAAAAAAAAAAAAAAAAATTTTATTTTTTTTTAAAAAAAAATATTTTTTATTTTTTTTTTTTTTTTAAATTTTTAAAAAACAAACAAAAAAAAAAAAAAAAAAAAATATTTTTTGGAAAGGCGTTTTTTTTTTTGGGAAAGGGGGA
This sequence comes from Perca fluviatilis, assembly GCF_010015445.1. Taxonomy (NCBI): domain Eukaryota; kingdom Metazoa; phylum Chordata; class Actinopteri; order Perciformes; family Percidae; genus Perca; species Perca fluviatilis. The sequence goes on along the minus strand of NC_053131.1, from coordinate 24,497,868 downwards.
AAACCTTTTTCCAGAAAAAAGGAAAATGAGCCTTGTTCTTTTTCTTTGCTTGGAGGTTTTGATTTGAAATGATGGACTCCTCCATCCTATGTTATCATGGGTGCGTGGTATTCTCAATAAAGGTATGATATATCAAGTTGACCACTGTTGTGTAATGTTAATGCTTACTTATAACCAATTTAATTCAGTTTCAGTTGTGTATCTGACAAACTTACCTGTCAGTAGTGCACAGAGAAGAACAGAGTAAACAGCAGAATAGACAGGGCACTGCAGGGGTAGCAAAAAAAAATGCATTTCCTGCAAAGAATGCTTGTGAATGTTGAAAAGCTAAATTGCTAAAGCTAAACTGGATTGCTGGCATAATTGAGTAAGGTGAAAAAGTGAGAATAGTTCCGTAAATATGACTTGAATAAACATGGAAAGCAGCTGAAACCGTATAAATGGCTGAAAAAGTGGGAAAGGGATGAAGGATGCAAAATAAAGAGTAAAATTATAGGGTTTCAAATGTTTTGCCTTATCTGTGCCACTATTTCTTTACTGCAGTAGTTTACAAAAGAGTAATAGTATAGTATGTCGAAAAAATTTATAAAGTAATAGTATAAAAAAATTATTTAAAAAGTCATGTCAAAAAAGTGGGAACAATGTCATATGTCGAAAAAATCTATAAAAAGTCTTAGTATAGTATGTTCAAAAAACTGATAAAGTCATAGTATGTTGAAAAATTAGACAAAAATGTCATAGTGTATGTCAAAAGTAATAGTATATTATGTCAAAAAAAAGTGATAGCATAGTATGTCGAAAACGTCATAGGATAGTATGTTGAGAAAAGAGATAAAAAGGTGATAGTATTTCCAAAAAATAGTATAGTATGTCGAAAAAAGTCATACTATAGCATGTCAAAAAAGTTATGGTATGTCGAAAAAAGTGAAAAAGTCATAGTATAGAAAGTGATCAAAAAGTAGTAGTATAGTCGAAAAAAGTGATCAAAAAGTAATGTTGAAAAAGTAATAGTATAGTATGTCGAAAAAAGTGAAAAAAAGTCACAGTATAGTATGTCAAAAAAAGTGGTAAAAATGTCTAGTATAGTAAGTCTAAAACGTCGTATATATTGTGTCGAAAAACAAGATAAAAAAGTCATAATATAGCATGTTGAAAAAGTAATGGTATAGTATGTCGATAAAAAGGAAAAAAAAAGTCACAGTACAGTATGTCAATGAGATGAGTATGAGATTGGAGCACTCAACCTTGTGGCTACCAATCATACTCTTATCAACCTAAGCTATCTGACCAGACACAAAGTTTCTATTTTAGTGAACCAGTCATAGTATAGTATGTTGATGAAATTAATAAAAAAAGTCATAGTATAATATGTCGAAAAAGTCATAGTAGAGTATGTAAAAAAAGTAATAAAGTAATAGTATAGCATGTTGAAAAAAAATATAAAAAAAATCATATGATAGTATGTCGAAAAGTGCATTTATCTCTTCAAAAGAACTGGTTGGGGAAGAGACTGACAGGATCACAACTTTGCTCTTCATCTTTCCTGTAAAGCAGGTCTTGAAACTAATTGCATCCCATAAGACTTGATCTCTCAACCTTCTGTTTTCCAATGATTGTCCTATCACCCTAAGCTATCTAACCTGACACACAAGTTCATGTTTTTGTCACATTTTTCTCTTAAACTAAGTATATTAACCCAGAAAACTTAGTGAAACATATAAGAGGAAAACTTAGTTTTTGAACTATATGTCAAAAAAATGATAAAAAGTCATTGCATAGTATGTCAAAAAAAGTGGTAAAAAAAGTCATAGTAGAGTATGTCGAAATAAGTCATAGTGTAGCATGTCGAAAAAAATGGTAAAAAAGTCATAGTATAGTATGATGAAAAAAAGGGATTCAAAAGTCATAGTATAGCATGACGAAAAAAGTCATAGTATATGTCGAAAATAAGTTATAAGAATGTCATAGCATAGTATGCCGAAAAAGTATGTAAAAAAAAATAGTCATAGTATAGTATGTCGAAAAAAGTCACAGTATAGTATGTTGAAAAAAGTGGGAAAAAAGTCATAGTAGCCTATAGCCTACGTCAAAAATAGTCATAAAAAAGTAATAGTATGTCAAAGAAAGTCTGAAAGAACATGCAACTCCACACAAAAAGTGTAAGTCACACAATACACACCTATAAACGCAGAAAAAGCACTCAATTTAAACAGTGTTAAACGTTTAATATTATAGTATGTATAAAAAAGTGAAATTAAAGTGATTACAGCTTCCTCCGACAGGTGTCGCCAGAGGAAATGTGGTCGGGAGGCGGGCTTCAGCCTCATTGCACCAATGACAAGCTGAGGGGGTCAAAGTTGAAGGGTTAAATCCAATATGGCGGCTAACAAACGAGTGTTGTATGTTGGTAAGTGTGTTACTTTTTATTTTATTTTTAAATACATTAAAGGTATATTGTTTCAGTATATCTAGCTAGCGTTTTAAGGACATTGCTTTATAAATAATTAAATTAGACACAACTACATATGTATAGCGTGCACATATTATGTAGCTAAAAGCCGGTAACTCATGAGAGCGTCACCTCAACATGGCAACTTCGTTGTTTGTAAACGTTGCACAGATTACCAGCCGCTATGAGTAAAGTCCGTCGTGTCAAATGAACTCTGAATACATGGAATAAAATAATGAAACAAAAAGCTTTATCCTCAGGGAACTCAGGACTCCAGTGGTTGTTATTGTTTCTTGAACGTAGCACGTAAACCTGCTACGTTATCCTCTCCTCTAAATATCGTTACAGACACATATTTTCTTCATTGTCAAATTTAAATATTAAGCGACATCTCAATAACGTACTGTTCATAAGCTCAGTCTCAGTACGGTGTGTTTCTGTCAGGTGGCCTGGCAGAGGAGGTGGACGAGAAGGTGTTACATGCAGCTTTTATTCCGTTTGGAGACATCACTGACATCCAGATACCATTAGACTATGAAACAGGTAAGATCAGAAGTTTAATTGCTGTTAACTGTGATAGTAACTGCACTGTTTCTATGTAACATTTTATCACTGTGAGTATGATAAATATTAAGATGTATTCATGTTTTATGTTCTGTTTTCAGAAAAGCACAGAGGATTTGCGTTCATTGAGTTTGAACTGGGAGAGGTATGTACTGGTTACAGACAGTGCTGAAATACACACTAAAGACTGCAATATTGTGATATTAACCCAATAAAGACAATACTCTGTATGGGAATCTTCATGCATTAATATTTCAAATTAATGAACATGAATAAGGTTATAGTCAGAGTAAGCCTAATTCAGGGTGTATAGTTGCATTATTGAGAGAGATGTTGAACATACCTTAACTGAGCTACACTATCTATGTTTTAAGTGAATTTTGCAACACAGTTATCAATCTGCTTGCTGATGGAATCTACTTTTATGTACAGCCATAAAACATAAAAATGCACTTATTGTGTACCATAATAGCAACACAAGAGAAAGATTCTGTTTGATGTGTAAGAGAAGTGATTTACAGTTATTAATATGGCTGTTCTCTAGCATGTGAATAGGGATTGAATACATTTATCGGCATCCTTTATACACAGTTTCATTGCAATGCTGTCTTATTTAGAAAAGGTCTATGGTAGCATGACTAGTGAATTCAGTGTGAACATGGATGGTAATTGGCACATAGTTGGGACTTTGATGGTAAATGTTTCTGTGCTCATAATCTGTTTATGGCCTTTTGTCTTATGTAGGATGCTGCAGCAGCTATTGATAACATGGTAAGTGGATCACATTGCTCCACATTAATGTCAATGAAGTTTTATTCCTTTTTCTGAGACCTAGCTGTTGTGAGTTTACCCCCCAAAAAAAGTAAAAAAAATGAGTTTACGGTTTTAATATTGATGTTTTTGTTCTCTTTTCCTGCTAGAATGAGTCTGAGCTTTTTGGACGGACAATCAGGGTCAACACCGCCAAGCCCATGAGAATCAAGGAAGGTTCTTCTCGACCAGGTGATTGATAAAAACCTGTTTATAGAAGCCTTTGCCTGGACAGTAGTTTAAAGCCTTGGTTCGGATTTTAACTCTGCTTTTCCGTCAGTGTGGTCGGACGATGACTGGCTGAAGAAGTTCTCAGGAAAGACCACAGAGGAGGCTGAGGGGGAAGCAGCAGCTGGAGAGACAACCAACACAGCAACAGAGGAGGTGAGATGGCTTTCTCTCTAAAGTGCATTGGTGACTCTGACTCTTAAACTATGTCAAGATAGTGACCGAAGTATGATTTGTTTTTGCAGGCTGAGCCCCCGGCTAAAAAGGGAAGAGTTAACCCTCAGGTCTACATGGACATCAAGATTGGAAACAAGGCAGCAGGGAGACTACGCTTCCTCCTTCGGGCTGACATCGTTCCCATGACAGCAGGTGTGTGTGCTTGTAGGGCTTTCTCCATCACATCTTTGTCAAAAATATATACTGTAGCTGCACAATGTTTGGGTTGCTTGCATACATAATTGACACTAAAATGAATTCTACAGGAGTAAAACAAAACCACAAGTGCTTAAGTATATCTCCCCTTTAAAAAAACCTAAATATTCAGTTGGCATATAGTAACACCAACATCTTTTCTTAAATCCTATATAGAGAATTTCCGCTGCCTGTGCACACATGAGAAAGGATTTGGCTTTAAGGGCAGCAGCTTTCATCGCATCATCCCTCAGTTTATGTGCCAAGGAGGTGACTTCACCAACCACAACGGCACCGGTGGTAAATCTATCTACGGCCGAAAGTTTGATGATGAAAACTTTGTCCTCAAGCACACCGCGCCAGGTGAGGAATTTCGCAAGGAGCTCATGGAGTGTGTGTTGGTAGTCTCTAGGTGAATGAGCATCATGGTTTACGTTTACTAGCAGTTCCCGTGGATAACTGGCCAAACCTTATCTCTCATGCTCACAGGGCAGCTCTCCATGGCCAACTCCGGGCCAAACACTAATGGCTCTCAGTTCTTCATCACCAATGACAAAACAGACTGGCTGGATGGCAAACATGTGGTGTTTGGAGATCTGGTGGAGGGTATGGATGTGCTCCGTGCAATGGAGGTAAGGGATAAAAGGGTCTACTGAGACCGCAATCTATTGGTGGGGAGAGTGGGCAACGTAAAACATTTCGCCGTTTCATCACTAGAAATGCAACTGTAGCAAGCATCTCACTATCACTAACGTTATCCACATTCATATTTAGACACAACAAATGATATATCCAGCTACAAAAAAAGCCTGAAAGTCAGAAGTTAGAGCGAAAGTACAAAAAGTCGTTCCTCGTCTCATTGGTGTAAACTGGCAGGTTTCAGAGCGACGTCTTCGCAAATATTTGCAAGTTTCAACTCTTCTCGTCGCAAATCTTTGATCTAAACTGGGGCTCTGAACGCCTCTGCGGAGATTTGACTGTGAGATTAGCAGTCGAATCATTCTTCTTTGATTGAAGCATCGAATATTCGACTGTTCAAGGTCACTCCTATCTATATCTATATATCTATATATATATATATATATATATATATATATATATATATATATATATATATATACTGTTGCATGTTTCAATTTCACCGTGAAATAAAGGGTTAATTCAGTGATAATAAAAGCGTAAAATCACTCACAGCAAAAAAGCACTGTCATAACAAACCTCAGTTATTACCCGATTTGGTCTTTGTACATCACTATTTCCTTCTCACTTTAATTCTTCTCACAGCAGAAACCCAAATTAGCAAACATTTGAAAATTGGCACAAGAATCTGCTGGTTTACCAAATGCTATGATTGATTTTTAGGGATTATGCAAAATTAATCATGATTTAATCTAGATTATAATTGTATCCATAAAGGTGGAACTCAAACATCTATCTGGGCTTAATGCTCTATTGATATTAGTTGGTCATATTATAATAAAAGCTTGCAAAAGTTTAAGACAATCATGCTGAATTTTGGCAAGTAATTGCTGTATCTTTTAAATGTGTTTTCTTTCTTCAGGCTCAGGGAAATAAAGACGGCAAGACGAAGCAGAAAGTCATCATCTCTGACTGTGGAGAATATGTGTGAACGAAAAAGAATTGTGCTTGTATGTGTATGTACCATATGTGTCTATGGAGGCAGTGAATGTCGGAGAGTGTGTTCATGGTCTTTTGTACTTTGAGCCCATGTCATCTGCCATGTAAATATTTCAATAAACTTGTTTTTGTTTTATAAAGAAACCACTGCTTGATGTCTATAACATTCTTAAATGTCACATTGATCAGCCGGTTGTTGGCTTATCCCTTTATAGCTGCATAACTACCTATTTATTGCACATATTTTCTTAATTATTTTGAACTTTTTTAGTAACATGCTAAGTCAATGTTAAAAAAAAATGTAAAAAATAAAATCTGAGTTTGTGTCAAATTGGTACACTAAACAAATAAAGCATGTTAAAATATGTATAATAATGGCACAGAGATTAGGGAGAATTATGACTAGAAAAGTCATAAAAAAAACACGTCCAGACACTCAAGGTTGTTTACAAAAAGTGATCAAAGACCTTTAATTAACAGGGCAAGACATTAAAAATAAACCAACGCGTATCGACTTGAGCCTTCCTCAGGGTCTATGAATGGGTTTCATGTAAAAAAAATGAAATTATCAAGTGCAGGGAGCCTGATTGACCACGTTACATAATATCTATAACTGATCCAAACTTCAATAAATCGAATACTTAACGCCGCCCTTTCTCTTAAATTGGAGAAACGAGTATTTAGTGCCGTGGAGCGGCCACACCTGAGCAGGTTGAGCCGAGAGGAGACATGGCAGGCCAACAACTCCACCCCCTCCTCTCCCGTCCTGTTGAGAAATCTGCTGAGGTTCTCATCGGTGAGGTTCATCCAAAGCACGCTCCGACACTGATCCGCAACAACTGCTTTTAAACTGTAAGTAATACAATCGATATATAAAGTACTGAATAATAACACGAACTTGTTCGGATTCCGCTGATTTAGTAGGTTTTAGATGTGTATATTTGGGATACGCGCAATTGCGCATGGAATGTACAAACTTGAAAGAGTTGACCGTAGTCGTTGGGAAGTGAATGGCTGACTGAATACGAGTTCTCGGACTGTGTCTCACTATAGCGACGAATTAAAAGGTTTCTGATAGGATAATGATAACGTCTCTTGTTAAATACAAGTTTTAGGGAGCATTTATGTCTTTACTTTGGCTCTTTTTCTTTTTTTTTTTTAAAACAGAATTTACGTTCAAGATAAACACGTGAATGTATATGTTAATAACCCAGTTCCACCTCGGGTTGTTTCTTCTATATCTGTGAAATGACTGTTTTCTTTTTGTCTCAGGCTGTTGGATACCTGAGTTGTGTCTGTGCCATTTTCAGCTGAATAAAGCTTCCCCTGTCTTCCATCAGCAGGAAGAGAAGACAGGCTGTGGACAAACCTCGTCATGAACTGGGCATTCCTCCAGGGCCTCCTCAGTGGGGTGAACAAGTACTCCACAGCTTTTGGCCGAGTGTGGCTCTCTATTGTTTTCCTCTTCAGGGTCATGGTGTTTGTGGTGGCAGCGGAGAAAGTATGGGGCGACGAACAGAAAGACTTCAAATGCAACACGGCTCAACCCGGGTGCCACAATGTCTGCTATGACCACTTCTTCCCCGTCTCCCATGTCCGGCTGTGGGCCCTGCAGCTCATCTTTGTCACCTGCCCCTCTCTCCTGGTGGTGATGCATGTAGCCTACAGGGACGACAGGGAAAGGAAACACCGGCTTAAGTATGGCGAGAACTGTGACCGTCTCTACGCGAACACGGGCAAGAAGCGCGGAGGCCTGTGGTGGACCTATGTCCTCACATTGGTCTTTAAAATAGCTGTGGACGCCACCTTCGTCTACCTTGTGTACCACATCTACGAAGGCTACGACTTCCCCTCGCTCATCAAGTGTGAACAGGAGCCATGTCCCAACAAGGTGGACTGCTTCATCGCTCGGCCCACTGAGAAACGAATCTTCACCATCTTCATGGTGGTCACCAGCCTGGCATGCATCGTCCTCTCTATTTTCGAAATCGTCTACCTGGTTGGTAAAAAATGCCGTGAATGCGTCATCTCGTCACGCAACTCTCGCCGCAGCACGACCAACAGGATGTACAGTGGAAGCAACCTGATGGAGTCAGACACTCTAAAGGTGCCTGGCAAAACCAGCCCTGAAACGCCTGCTCCTTCATACAGCCTTGCTATATCTTGAGATACTGAGAATAAAGACAAAGACTTAATGAAAAACTGTCTTTGGAAAGGAAATATGCTTTTCCTCCTGCTACAAGCGCTCCCTTAAAAGCAGACATTTGTGTGTTCAGAGATTGAACTACGATGGAGGTAGTTCTTTACCGTTTTTGTGTCCACTGTCAGAAAACTTGAAATTCCGGACCACAAGACATATGTCATTGATCTGGAATGCGGTCACTGTTGTGGTTTTCAGTCAGAGTATTCAAAGATATATATTTTTAACAGATGGAGTTCTACAGCCCTTGCAAAGAAAATCAAGTCTGTGTAATTTAGATTTAGCCTTGAGACCGATTACATGAGTCACTTCATGGTTTGGAGATGGTTTTTCACAAACACATGTGGTTTGCTGTGTAAAGTTTTCCTTCTACTCGGTGCCAAACCCACAGAATGTTTAGTTCAAGCTGTACTGCGTCTTCTACCTTCCATTACATGTTCATATTTTTGTGGATACTGTAC